>NC_056526.1:34494894-34710716 GCF_019175285.1 Sceloporus undulatus
ATCACCATACAATTTAAAAAAGAGAAACTCCTGAGGTAGATATATATTTGGGGTGATTTTTTTCTACAGAGGTCAGGAGGGTATGCTTGCTGGAAGAGATAGGTTTTCAGCCCTTCTTAAAGTGTCCAGGGTGGGAATGAGGCGAATCTCTTCTGGGAGGTTATTCCAAGCTTGTTATTGCAAGGAAGGAGGAAGGCAGGAGATAGGAGCCATGGCAATGGTGTCCATCTGCAAGCATGTGGATTTTAACATGTGTTAACTTGTAAGCATGTGTACTTCTAAGCACTGTCAACTGTAACATCTGCTCTAAGGATGACAGGGGTAGTTTAGAGCAAAGCAAGTGTGTCCCTCTAGATTGGATTGCAATTCCCTGTCCTCCCCATTGGCTAGAATAATGGGAGTTGCAGTCCAACAACAGTCAAAATCGTGACTTAGAAATTGTTTGAGACACCTGTGGTGTTTCATCTGTTTGTGAATTCTGTCAACCCTAGCAAGCATGGCCCATGTGAAGTCATCAATCCCTCTCCATCTTTATTTATGTACTGCTGTTTGCAAGACTGAGATTCAAGATGGCATACAAAATGACAGAAGACAATAAAACACATAGTTCAAAACAGACCAATCAAGATGAAATAGTATTAAATAACATCAGAATAAAAAAAAAACAATTAATGTCTTTAAAACAGATTAAAACTTTATTTATCATTCACTTTTTAATTTGTGTACCTTCTAGAATTTGTTCAGGATCAGTGTGTGGAAGGGTTCCCTCAAACATTAGAGAATCCACGGACCAAAGGGGGAAAATGAATCTGTTCCAGGGTGGGCCACACCCCCATGCTAGTCCAACTAAAATAGAGCTATGAATTAATGCGAATGTGAAACCAGCTTTATATAAACACCATGGTTTACATGGATCTACTCCGTTGGATTCATAATTGGATTTAGGCATCAGCAACTTCTTCCTCCCCAGATGTTCTGCTCTACAACCTCACAGGACCCTATGATGTGGAAAGATGCATGTGTACTCTGCTGCCCCATGGAGGGTGCTGCAGTGGCCACCCTTTTAGTGGCCATCACCGGATCATGAAGGCACTGCCACCCAGCAACCATCACTACTGAGTGGGGTGGCATTGCAGCCTCCAAAGGATCCATTTAGGGTCTGGTGCAGCTGCTGGGTGAATGGGAAAGGGATGTGACACCCCTTCTCACTCATTCAGTAGCTGTGCCAGTCCCTCCAGGTGTACTGACCCACTAGGTGTCAGCCCCTTTGTAGTGTCACCCAGTGTGGTCCATACCCCCTGCACCCCACTAGTGATGTCCCTGGCTGTAAGTGTGCAGCAGGTCCTATTCTGTGAGGGGGGGGGGGATGCTACCCATAAAGGGCTGGCTTTCTCATTAGGAAGAAAAGTGGCTGACCTAGACAGTAGCTCTTGGGTGTCATGAAAGGATAGCAAGCAAATGGTTAGTTATTTACATCATTGTTAATTTAGCTGGGAGATGGGTTTTTTGTTTTGTTTTGCTTGTTACCACGCAAGCCCTACTCTTGCAGCAATCATGTTTTAAAAATGCAAAGCCTACCACTTCCTGAGCATCCATCATCACACATATTCTCAATCACACAACTGGGCTTCTGCTCCCATCATGCTCTTTTCCTGACTCTCCCTTAACCCCACCTCCCTGCCTTATTTTGTTTTACTCACCTTTTCATGCAATTCTGGAGCACTGCTGCTGTAAGTTAAGTTTTAAAAAAGAAAGAAACATAAAAAATAAGGGCATCATACTGCTTGGGGGAGAGCCAGTGTGGTGTAGTGGTTTGATCATTAGACTATGACTCTGGAGGCTAGGGTTCAAATACTCACTCATCCATGGAACCCAAGTGGGTGATCCTGGGCAAGTCACTCTCTCAGCCTCAGAGGAAGATAATGGCAAAGCCCCTCTGAAAAAACTTGCCAAGAAAACCTGTGATAAGGTCGCCTTAGGGTTGCCATATGTCAGAAATGACTTGAAAGCACAACAAACACAACAAGTCTGTTTGGGGGAGAGGGGGGGGACACTGACACTATGTGACTGCTGTTATTGTAAGTGTCCCAGCAGCAATATTTTGCACCTGGGGACTTGAGCAATTGGGAGGTCATTGACAGGTTTCCCCTATCAATGAAATGGGTCACTGCTGCTACGAATCGAGGACAGAGAAGCTACACGTTGGAGGCATTTTGTCTTGTGATAAGCATTAGCAAAGCTGCTTTTTCTTCCTGGTCAAATCATGGTTTAAAGACTGTGTGTATGAATCTCCCATGAAGCAAAATAATTCATCTCACTTTGGTAGCTAAACACTTTGACTTGGATGTGTGAGAGGCACCATTTGCTGCTCTACCTCAGACAGCAAAAGCTCTTGGGATGGCCCTCTAGCTATGAAAATTTTCAGACTTTACTTGCCCTTCAATAATATCAGGATTCTTAACTAACACTGTGTCGTATGTTTCTTGCCATATTTCTGAAATACTTCTCACCTACTTATATTTGGGAAGCAGAATTAGGTAACCTCTAGGTCTTTTGCAGGCTTATAGCTTTAAGATTTTCTAGTCTCCATGGAGAAAAGAATTGGTAAAGGGCCCTTTCTAAAATATAGTTGGTATCGCCCTGCATTCATTAGAACTGCAGGCCATGTGCAGGGGCAAAGAAAAAGCGGGACTTGAGTGCCTGCAGCAAAATCAAATCTCAGATATGGTCTTTTAAATGGAATCCATTTTTCATAACTGAATCACTTCTCAGCACAAAGCTGGGCCCATCCCTCAAGCCAATGATGAATAAGCCTGAATCAGAATTAAACTATAAATCTCTATCTTCAGATAGGTATACCCTTGGCTCTGCTTCTGAATTGTCTTCTTATTAAAATACTGTCTCCTTATTAAAATACTGTTATGCTCGCAAATATATATATATATATATATATATATATATATATATATATATATATATATATTGGCAATCAGGACTACGCTCCCTCTCCTCTCCCTTTCTCCCCACCACTGTGTGTCTTTCTGGGTGTGTTTACACATGCCTGCATGCATGCTGGCTGGTTTTTTAAAATAAGATTTCTGTTGCTGGTTCTATGGAAGAAAACCATATTATGTATATTGAAAATGATAATAAAATTGGAAAAGTGTAAAACATTTGTAACAGTATAACAGGCAAGGATTTTTACATAGGCCTTTTCATTGTCTCTGCTCTGCCCTGCTGCATCCTATAACTGCCTATGTACCTACCAACCAGTTCACACACTGTGAGTGTGCATCATGCTTTACAGAGTAGCAAAAAAACAACTGGTCTCCTGTGGCTCTTAACAGTTTTAACCAGGTACAGTATTGGATTTGTACAACTCTCCAGTTGTTACTGGACTGCAAGGCCTATCAGTTTTAGCTCCAGCCACCATAGCCAATGATGGGAGTTGTAGTTCAGCAACATCTGGAAGGCAGCAAAATCCCCATTTGTGATTCAAACAATGGAAATTAGCATTCCATGTACTCACACATATTCAGGCTTAGTTTCATTAAGAGGATAGAGCCAAAGTGGCATAGTGGTTTGAGTGTTGGACTACGACTCTCTGGAGACCACGATTTGATTCCCGCTCAGCCATGAAACCCACTGGGTGATCCTGGGCAAGTAACATCTTCTCAGCCTCAGAGGAAGGCAATGGTAAATCTCCTCTGAACAAACCTTGCCAAAAAAAAAAACCCTGCCTGAGCAAATAGCAAGTGATGTCTCACCCCAAGCAAGGTAGACAGTATTCAAAGCCAGACAAGTTGTTTTAGGACATGAGGTTAAAAAAAAATCCCACAAGTGTCTCTCCCCAACACTGACAGTAAATACAGAATAACAGAATAGATTACTAAAAACTTGCTGTCCTTTTATGACATCCACAGTCTACTACCTGAAGTAGCTGCTTGGTTTGGCTGGCCCTGGAGCACTCCTCTTGCTCTTGCTGAAATATTTCAAATCCTGAAAATGTTCAGACTTACATGATTTGTTCCATTGTTGTTTTGTTCTTACAGTTTGGAAGTGTTTCTTGCCATCTACACCAAATCTACTTTGTTGTTCTTTAAGCCCACTGCTTCTCGGGTGCACTAAAACAGGAGTGGACAGATTCCAAGACTGTAGAGCCTACTCTGCTTTACTACTAGATCTGCAAGCTCCACCAATTAAAGCCTGGTACAAAAGACATTAGGGGATGCAGTAATTTAATGGTTAAGAAGCCAGTTCAGACAATCAGAAGATCAGAAGGTTGGCAGTTCAAAGTCCAAATGCTGCATGATGGGGTGACCTCCTATCACTAATCCCAGCTTCTGCCAACCTAGCAGTTCAAAAGCATGCAAATGCAAGTAGATAATTTGAGACCATTTTGGTGTGAACGTAACAGCATTTGGTGCAGTCATGCTGGCTACTTGATCACTGGAGTAGTCTATGGACAGCACTGGTTTTTCGGCTTAGTAACGGAGATGAGCACCACCCCCTACAGTCAGTTATGATGAGACATTCATGGCAAGGGACTACCTTTACCTTTTTACCTACAAAAGACATATACTCAAGAGCCAAGATCTAGTCCATGTCTCTGCGTTGTGCCTGCTGGGGAGTGTCACTGTCTGTCTCAACCACTGACATGTCCCCTTGTCCTTATGTTTGCCTGCCTGTATAATAGTCTAAAGAAGGCATGTCCTCCACTCCTTCTCCTTCACTGTCTGTTTCAGAGTCTGAACCTGGGTTCTGGGAACAAGCCATGACAGGTGCATTGCCCACGGATGTACATTGCCCATGGGTATGTGTTTGTTTGGTGTCTTGGTTCAGTGGCACAACCTTGCCATTCAAGGCAAGTGTGGTGTAGCACAATTAATGTGCAACTCTGCATGTGTAGATTGATGCTATGCAATTCTGATGTAGGAACTCATCAATATTAAATAGCTGACAACTAGCTGCCATGTTATGGCACCCCAACTCTAGTTGCATTTGGCTAATGCAACCTAAAATGACATTTATCTTTAGTACTGCCTTGCCTTGCTAGCTCATGGCCCTAAATCCAACTGCTAATTCCACTGACTAAAATGGTGAAGGGTCTGGAAACTGTGACCTATGGGCAATGGCTTAGGGAGCTGGGTATGTTTAGTCCAGAAAAGAGAAGGTTAAGAGGTGATATGATAGTCCTGTTTAAATATTTGAAGGGATATCATCTTGAGGAGGGAGCAAGCTTGTTTTCTGCTGCTCCAGAGAACAGGACCCAGAACAATGGATGCAAACTACAGGAAAAGAGATTCCACCTCAACATTAGGAGGAACTTCCTGACAGTAAGGGCTGTTTAACAGTGGAACACACTCCCCCGACAATTGGTGGAGTTTCCTTCCCTAGAGGTCTTTAAACAGAGGCTAAATGGCCATCTGTCGGGGATGCTTTGATTGAGAGTTCCTGCATGGCAGGGGGTTGGACTGAATGGGCCTAGTGGTCTCTTCCAACTCTATGATTCTGTGACTCTATGGATCCAGGGGATTTGCAGCATGTGATTCAATGGTTCCACTCTAGTTGAATCCAGACTTAGGCCATGTTTAGTGCTTCTCTTCCCCCCTCCCTCCCCATTATCTTTGGATGCTAGCATGTGTATTGGAATGGAAAATGTTGTCTCAGACTCAGAAGCACTGGGATAGGGAAGGCTGTGCTACCTGATCCTTTTCCTCCATTGGAGATGGCAGGAATTTAACCTGGGATCTTTGGCATGAGAGGCACACACACTTCACTTGGTAACTGTCCTTCCAAATTTTTATAGTGCTGGAATGATTAGTTCTAATGTCTAGGTGTGGTTTATAATTTTACAACTTGCTTTGTTTTGTTTTGTTTTGTTTCTCAGGTAGAGCTAAGGACACCATTAATTCTGTGTGCCAAAAGAACAACACGCACAACAAGTGATAAAATAAATTAACAATTTAATCAAGTTTAATTCTTCCCATCTCCCCTCTCTGATCTTTGGCTCCCCTGAGCTACAGTACAGAGACCATGTGTCAGTTTAATCGAAATGTTCTGTCATTTTGATTACCAAATACATAAAGCTTGATTCTTCACTCTCTTGCTTCAGAGCAGTAGAAAGCTGCAACCTCCCCAAAGACTTTAACGACAAATTGGAGTTAAACATTAGCTGTTGTTGATTGCAGAAGCATGCCTATCCCATTACATCACACATTTCTAACAAACAGAGCAACAAAACTGGATGTGTTTTTTTCTTAATGCAGATGAACTCAGGGTGACCAGACATCCCCCTTTTCCAGGACATGTCCTACATCTCAACCTTCTGTCCAAGAGGAATTCCAAAATGTCCTCTATTTTGAACATAATGAAAAAGTGGGAATATATATTTATATTAGTGTTCATAGCTTTTATTTGGTAATAGCCTATATGTTCCCTGAATGTCCTACATTTTGCAGTGCCTTTGCAGTTAGGACATCTGGTCACCCTGATTGAAATGAATGCCACAGAAGGAGGAAGTGTGGTGTGGTGATTTGAGCATTGGACTATGACTCTGGAGAACAGGGTTTGATTCTCTACTCAGCCATGGAAACCCACTGGGTGATCTTGGGCAAGTCACACACTTTCAGTCCCAGAAAACCGTGATGTTTATCACATGGAGATTTTTAGAGTTTTTGCAGGTCAGTTCCGACGTGACTGCGCTTCCAACAATGCGAATTCAGGTCACAATGTGAATGTGTTATCAGATGCCATTCCTTTCTATGGCAGCTCCTTCCTTGGCACTTCCGCAGTGATTCCAAAGTGACTTGTCATTTTGATGAATTAAGAAAAAAAGTGAATTCACAGAATTCACATTCAAGCTCACTTCGATTTCACTTCAAATTGGTCTGGTGTGGAAAACCACTCTGATGTCACCCCCCTTGGCCCCCTGCATCCTGCTCCGTCATCCCCCTCCTCCTCCTTCATGCCATCTTGCCCCCTCTGCCACCCTACCACCCATCCCATCATCCCCTGCCTTCTCCTGCATCCCGATCCTGGCCCCAGCAACCCCCAGCAACCTATCCCATCATCCCCTGCCTGCATCCCGATCCTGGCCCCTGCAACCCCCCAGAGACCTATCCCATTATCCCCTGCCTTCTCCTGTATCCAAATCCTGGCCCCAGCAACCTATTCCATCATCCTCTGCCTTCTCCTGCATCCCAATCCTGGCCCCAGTGAGCCCCAGCGACCTATCCCATCATCCCCTGACTGCTCTTGCATCCCCATCTCATCCTCTCTGCCAACCTGTCACCTATCCCATCATCCCCTGACTGCTTCTTCACTCCGAAGAAGGATGACAGCTAAGGAGGGGGCAGGGAAGGACGATAGCATCCAGAGCCCCACTGAGCAAATACAAGGGTGCCGATTCCAATCATTGAACCCTCCAGTGTGGTAATACAGTGCGCCCGCGCCATACGCGGGCACGCCATACGCGGCCTTGAGCATACGCGCTCAAGCCGTGGGGCGCATGCAGGGCGGAAGGGGCGGCGCGTCCCATTCAATTGATGGGCGTGTGAGCCCATTGTGCCCCGTGTGCGCCCACGCCGCCGCGCCGCCGCGCACGAGCCCCATTGTTTCCAATGGGGCTCGAGCATAGGCGGAATTCGCCTTACGCAGCGGGATCCGGAACGGATCCCCCGCGTAAGGCGAGGACGCACTGTACAATGTGCACTCACTCCGCTTTGCTGGAATCCGCATCACGTGACTTGCTTCGAACAGAACTGACTTCACTTTCCCCTCAATTCAGAAGGGCAATACAAAGGCAACCAGGTGTGGTAAAACATCACATTTTAACCTTAATTTGCATTGCTAGACAGGAGTGACTCTGGATCTGGTGTGAAAAAACATCACGCTTCGCATTGCTAAAACAGGAGTGACTGCGGATCTGAGCTGCAAACACCCACCCACCCACCCCCCGCGTGTGATAAGGTCCCATATGATAGAGTCTCCTTAGGGTCGACATAAGTCAGAAATCAGTTGAAAGCATGACTTGAAAACAACAACAAAACTATTCTAAACTGAAATTGTTCTATTTCTTCCTATCTAGGTGGATACAATGGCCTGAAGGATGGACCAACCTTATCAACACCCAGATATAAGTGGCAGACCTCTGGTGGCTCACTGTGAGAAGTAGCTGTAGACATAACAAAAGTTTTTCAGCTTTAGCTCCAAGGTCCCTAGGAGAATGGAGTGACCAGTGGAGAGTAATACCAATATTTCTCAGCCAAATTGTCTGATGGAAAATAAAAGAATGATCAGAGGGAAAAGAAGCACAATCAGTGTAGGAGGAGAATCCTTTTTGCACTACAACTCCGAGAATGCCCAGTCAGCATGAGAAGATTTGACACCCCAAAAGGAATCTTTCACACTTTGCAGATGAGCTTGCTTCCATAAAACATACTTTTGGTCATTATGAAATAGGAGTTTTGAACTCCACTCAGAGCAGTTCTTTTGTAACACCAGTAGATTTTAATTGGCATTCATATACATTGTTTATTGGTTATGTTTGTTGCTGTAAACATTTAAATTACAGTATTACTTTTAGAAAAACGATGCATCCCAAAATACTTTGCTTTAGAACAGGGAGTGTTCAAAGAACAATATACAGTATTTTGATGGAAAAATCCACTCCACCAAACACACACACATACACACACACCATTACTGTAAACATTTTGTTGTTGTGGTGGTTAACTGCCCTCAAGTTGATGTCGATCCATGGCAACCCTATGGATGAGACAACTCCGAGATTTCCTGTCCTCCACTGTTCTGCTTAGTTCCTATAAATTCATACCTGTGATCTTTTTAACAGAGTCCACCCAT
Organism: Sceloporus undulatus; assembly: GCF_019175285.1. Lineage (NCBI taxonomy): Eukaryota > Metazoa > Chordata > Lepidosauria > Squamata > Phrynosomatidae > Sceloporus > Sceloporus undulatus. The sequence continues at coordinate 34,503,760 of NC_056526.1, forward strand.
CTAGCATGTGACCTTCCTCTTTTTCCACTTCCACCTTTTTATTTCAAAGATTTATATCCTGGTTTTCTCTCACAATGGGATTTTTCTAGCATTATTGTTTTTTCTGCTCCCAATTTATGGAATGGCCTGCCGGACGAGATCCGTCAAATTACCAATCTAGAGAGCTTCAAAAAAGCCATTAAGACAGATCTCTTCTGGCAGGCCTTCCAGGCATAAAATACTTGGCCACAAATAAGACTTCCCTATTTATTGAACTCTGCCCATGGTTATTGTTTGGATTTTAAAATATTAGTTTTAATTTTATACTGTTTAATCTTGTTTTAAGGGGGGTACTGTGTATATATGGATATATTTTAGTCTGTTGTACACCGCTTTGATTGCTTGGTAAAAAGTGGGATAAAAATTAAAAAAAAATTCCAATGAGTCATGCCTTCTCATGATGTGACCAAAGTACAACAGCTTCAGTTTAGTCATCTTGGCTTCTAGGTGTATTTCAGGCTTGATAAGTTCAAGGACCAATTTGTTTGTCTTTTTGGCTGTCCACAGTATTCTCAGCACTCTTCTTCAGCACCACATCTCAGATGCATTGATTTTCTTCCTATCCACTTTCTTAACTATCCAGCTCTCACATCCATACAAGGTGATGGGAATACAGTGGCTTTCAATTTTTGTCCCAGTTGTATATTTTTATATTTTAGGATATTTTATAGTTCTTTCATAGCTGCATTCCCCATTCTTAGTCTTCTTGTGAACATTAAAAGGGTAAAAAAACCATTGAACATTGCAGGTAAATAAATCTGAACAAGGAAGGCTGACAGGAGTGGCAGATCACGTCATCTTCCCTGCTAATGAAAAGTCCCAGTGCTTCTCTGACCCTGAGAACTCTGGCTCTTCTACAAGACAGGGCATGCACAACCCACAGTGTGCACACTCTACAAATGTCAGCAATTATGTTCCCATGCTTCAAATCTAAATGCCTGAAAAGCCCTCCAAAAGACAAGATGTTCAGAGACTGCAGTGCCAATAAAGCAAGATGGTGATCTATGGGACTTGGGGGCTAATCCTGCCCCATTTTGCTCTTCAGGAGTTTTGCTGCTGACTTTGCAGTTACAGTAGCAGAATGAGCAGCTTTGCTGAATTCATTGAGAGATTTGGTTCTGTTTGCAATCATTCTCCCACACTGCAGAGTACTACTAATGACTGCTGAATCTGGGAGCCACGCTGGCATCCTCCAAGGCCTGGAATAAATATTTAACATCCTCCAGCTGGATGTGTAAATGCAGAACAACGTTGTTTTCTTCTCTCTCTTTCTTAAGAAATTGGGAGTTCAGTGCTGCTTTTTCAAGGTCAGGATTTTCCCCCCCAAGAAGAATACATAGGATGCTTAGGTTGCCTTTATTTTATTTTAAAAAATCTATATATTACTACAGTTACAGGTATGAATGGACTAAATCCTATTATTAGTCCCCCTCACTAGGGTAGGCCCATTGAATCAATGAACTATAACTGTGATACCCTCCAACTGTCCAGATTTGGTAGGAACAGTCCTACTTAATTCCTGCTATCCCACTTTTTCAGATGCTTTTTAAATGTTCTTGTTTCACTCTCTTTTTCCCACTTTCTCTCTTTGCTCTCAGCTTACATCAATTGCTGCAAATTGAAAAGATGGTTGCACCCAATCAACTCACAGAGAGGAGAGAAGAGGAGAGGGCAGAGTATTGCCCTTTCCCAGCAGGCTCAGGCAAATACAAACTGCTGTAGCCTCTCTTAGCATGTGTCTTCTTCCTCATTAAAAACTTTTGCTGTCTTGACCATTTTGGCCACACTATGATGTTGCTTGACCACACGTGTCCTTGTTTCCATCTGTGAAATGTTGGAGAGTATGAAGTGTCAAGTTCCCAGTTGATTCTAGGGTGTGGCCTAGTTGGGACTAATAGGTGTCTTTAGATTGGGATAAATGCCTGTTAACAAGCAGAAATCTTGCACCAGAAATCAAACAAATTCAGAGAAGACCACTACCATCTACCAATGTGGCACCCCCTGAAAGTGTTGGATTACAATCCTCATCATACCTTTAGTCAGGTCATTAGCCATACTGACTAGAAATGTTGGGAGATGTAGTCTAACACTCCTGGGCATTCAGGGAAAGCTGGTCTAAGCGAAAGGTAACCCCCCTCCCAATGATGGACTATCTCACAACTGAGAAAAGTTTCTTTTTTGGATTACAACTCCCACTCACCTTCAGCAAGCATGGTCAAAGACTGTGTTGATCAGGCAGTTCTGGAAGCCAGAAAAATAAACTTTTACGGGCTTAGATTTCAATGCCACCAATGAAATTCCATATTAATAATACTGGATAAGAAATTTCAGTGGTTTACCATTGAAAGCAGACCCAAGACAGCAAATAACACTGTCACTACTGCTGCCTCGTATCGTTCCCAAAGCTGGTCAAGTTAGTTTAACACTGGATGCAGAAAATCCCACAACTACTCCCTGTCTGTAAAACACAATAATAACAAAATAACAAAATAAACAATATCCTATCCTTTCATGACATCAAAGTAATTAAGCTGTTTTCCCAAATACAGAAATCACTCTAAACAGAACTTTGCAGGGAAGAGCAAGTAATCTCTCCCCTCCTACCCAAAAAAATTTTTTGCCTCACTTCCCCTCCAATTATTTTCAGAATAAAACAGACAATTTCATGGTGGGCAAAAAAGCTGAGAACAGGTTCCTGTGAGAAATGAACTGTAATATCTTTGAAATCTTCCCTAGATATTGCTATGATATTCCCATAATTCTGTGCAGTTACAGGAAAGGTGGTGGAGGGCTGTGCTCCCTTTTACAAAACACATTTATAGATCTTTTAACAGGTATGGCAACATCCTATAGATTCCTGGGATCTGCAGTTTAAGGAGGAGTGTTCAGAATTCTCAGCCAGAGAGATCTAGTATCTCATCAAACTGCAAATCCCAGGATTGCATGAGATGTTCCCATGCGAGTTAAAGCAAAATCATAATCCTATAACTGTGCCATGTAAAAGAACTCTTGACTCTGACAACTTCCCATTGTTGGTGTCATGCTTTGAAATAATGTCTGACTTAGGCTGACCCTAAGGGATTTTCTTGGCAAGTTTCTTCAGAGGGGGGTTGCCATTGCCATCCCCTGAGGCTGACAGAGTGTGACTTGCCCAAAGCCATCCAGTGGGTTTATGGCCAAGCAGGAATTTGAGCCCTGTTCTCCAGAGTCATAATCCAACACTCAAACCACTCTGCAAAATAAAAAAAACCCTTGCATTATTAGGACCAGCCCACACGGTGTCTCTCTCACTCTGTTATTGACTTATATAAGCATTGGTTAAGGAGGAGGGAGTATAATAAAGTTTGGGCAAAAACAGTACTGGCCGAACTATTTACATTTTTGCCTTTTAAGGAAAGGCTAGATATTCATGAAATTCCAAATCTCAAAAAAAGAAGAAATTATGCTGCATGCTGCCTTCAGTCTCTGGCAGTATCCAAATTCCAGGCCAACAGTGCCCTCTGCTGTTCAAATCAGCAGTTTTCATCCAGTGTTCTGAGTACCCCTTCCTTAGGATCTGCAAGCATGCTATAGCATGGTCCAATTACTAATTAGTACAATTTTTTGCCCTGACAGGTTGTGATTTTAAATAAATGACTTATTTCCACTTTTTTAAAAACAAATTCTTGGCAGGAAGCAGTATGGACAGGCAGCTGCAGAGAACCAAAAAGGAATGGCAATCACCAAGTTCTCCCCTTAACCTCCTCAAGAAAGGCAACCTAGACCTAATATGGGAAATCCATCAATAGGATGTCTTGCAGTTGTTGTTTTTTCAAAGGGGGCAGTACCACATGGTGGATGGATGGGAACAGATGGAGACAAATCCATTCAGCATTCCTCCATGCTGTTGTTTGCCCAATGGCAATCACATGCCACTTTTCAAAACTGCCAAGATTCCATGGCGAGTTGAGAAGACATTAATGTCAGGGACAGCCCTGCTATTAAGCAAAGTAAGGTAGCCATCTGTGGTGCTGGGTTCTATGGAAGTGAAGCAAATGGTTGCTGTAGTTATTTAATTTGCTGTTGTAGTGTTTTTATTGGAAAGGCAGGGGAAGATATGCTTGAGAGAATTTCTGCCTCATGTCCCAAAATGTGTCTGTCTTTAGATTGCACAAAAAGCTTGGATGAGTTCTGTTGTTGTTGTTGTTGTTGTTGTTGTTGTTGTTGTTCCTACAGTGTTGCCACTGGCTGGGATATTCGGGGAGGTCTTATTTTTTAAAAAAATATTCTTGTTATTCTTAAAGTACCTAAAAATTTCTAAGAACTATAAAGATACTGAAAGATAGTGCCTGGCAGCAGGTTCATAATCTTAATAAACATCATACAAAAGGAAGGCGAATGAGTCCAGGAGAGGAAAGCAAGCACTGGAGAAACAGCTTTTCCTCTGGCTGATGGATGGGGTCAAGGAGTGTGTTCAATATAGCAACAGTTATTAATGGGGAGGGGGGAGGGCACAAGCAAGCAGAGGCTGCAGCAGTTTGCCTTTGCCTGAACCTATTGGGAAGGGAAAGAGTGTGCACTCTCCTCTCCTCTCTTCTCCCCACTTCTGAGTTAATGGAGTGCCAACTAGTTGGACTTTAATTCTGGCTCCATACAAACAAGCCAAAATAAAGCTGCTTCATGTCACTTTGGAGGTATGCTGTTTAAATGATGCATAAGAGTTCGGAAGCCATGCCAAGGTAACGCTCCAGTCCTCATTTAAACAGCATACCTCCAAAGTGACTCGAAGCAGCTTTATTTTGGCCTGTCTGTACAGGCCCTCTGCAGCAACTGAAGTATGCTGAGGACAAAGGGGGAAAGTGGAAGGAGGAGAGAGAAATTGGACATTTTAAAAGTAACTGAAAAAGACGGATGTCAGATGATTAATTGTTCCATCCTTGCCAAACTGTGCCAGTTGGAGGCTATGGTACTTATGTTTTGCCCTTTCTGTTGCTAGTAGTAATGGGGAGAAATGGTGTTGCATTAAAGAGAGGGCGGGATGATGGCCTACATTTGAATTCTAGTTATAAGTTCATTTGAGTGACCTTGGGCCTCTCAGTAAATAAATCAGGGAGTACTTCTTCCTCATCTTCAGCTACTTTACAAGGTCATTTTGAAGTCAAAATAGAGAAAGGGGTGTAACAACAGCTCACGGCTCACAGCACAGATAATAGGAGACAACTGAGTTCAGCTCCATGCAATGCAAAAGTTCCCATGTTGATTTCAGCACTTTAAGTAGGAGTTAAAGTCACACACACAAAAAGGCCCTCCTTTAGTTAGTACCACCCTCTTTCTGTAGATAGAGAGTTCCATAGACAGAATGGCCCATTCTTCTTGGGCCATAAATTACATTTTGTATGGCTTATACTCCAGCATCAACAAGCAGCCACAATACTGTACTCTTTTTTTGTTTCTTACTCCAAAGTAGAGCTTGTATGCCCCGCTTCTCCAGCTTGGTGTTCTCCAGATGTGTTAGACTACAACTCCCATTATTTCCAGCCAGTATAATCATGTAGTTCATACCATACCCACCTAGACATACTAGTGTTGGTAGTGGCAGCTATTCCTCTCCTGTGTTGCAGTTGTTTCTCAGTTCTCCACTTGTCTTCAGAAGCAGAATAGGTCTGTAAACTGACCATAACAATTTGCTGTTGAAAAGATTTTCTTTCATGATGGATCTGACTGTACATCTTCACAGAATACCAATCATTTCAAAAACATTCAGTTCACATTAACTATTGGAAGAGTTGATTTTCATAGAAAAGTTCGTTTTTGTAGATTTGGAAGGGAACACATGGGCCATCTACTCCAACTTCTTGCCATGCAAGAACAGACAACTAAAGCATTCCCAAGAGATGGCCATCCAAATTCTAAAGACGAATGGCTGAACAGTTTTTTGTGGAGATTGCTATGGCACTCCCTTGTGAAAACAATCCAAAACATCCCACTCTTTCAATACCTATTTCTGTGCTCAGTGACAACTTTAATTCATGTTAATATATAACCCACACACAGCCATGGAAATCTACTAGGTAATCTTAAGTGTATCACATACTATCAGCACCCCAAAACCCCATGATAGAATAGTCAACATATGTCAAAAACAACTTGAAGGCACACTTCAGCAAGAACAACAACAATATATCACAAGAGCCAATGTGTTGTAATGGTTGGGGTATTCAACTAGGACCCTGGAGACCAGGGTTCCAATCCTCACTCAGGTATGGAAACCCACTTGGTGACATTGGGCAAGTCACACTCTCTCAGCCTCAGAGGAAAGCAAAGACAAACTCCCTCTGAACAAATCTTGCCAAGAAACTCTGTGACAGTGTTGCCATAAGTTAGAAATAACTTGAAGGTACCAATAACAACAATACAGTCGCTCCTCCAAGTCCACGGACTTGATATGCGCAGACTTCAAAATCCATGGAGGGGTGACTGCCATTAACGCCAATGGGCCACATGTCCTATTCAAACCTTTGGGGCTTGAATATGTGCAGGTTTTGGAACTTGCAGGGGGTCCAGAATGGACCCCCTGTGAATTCCAAGGGCCAGATGTATATCCTGACAATATATAAATATATATTAAGTTATATAGAGACAGTTTTCTATTTGAAGGCATTCTCTTCTGTCTGAACTAGTATTGATGCAAGATCCAGTTGCAAGATAAAGAACCACTAGAAGAGAGGGCCCACAAGGACCTCAAACCTATCCATCAACAGTTATTACTTGGAAAGCAAAGTGAGATTACCTGGACACAATCTTCTCTACTTTCATGTGATGAATTCTTTTTCTGTTTCAGTAATTCTAGATTTGCATCTTGACAGATAAATTAGCATATGCAATCTTTATATGAAATGCTGTCCTCTTCTGCCCTCCTGTTTTGTTGATGTATAACTGGACACATGAGGAAGTAACTACAAGCTCACATGTTAGAAAAAACGAATAGTGGTTATTCAGACAGGTCCTAAGACCTCATTGTTCACTGGGTGGTATTTATGCCCTTCTAATTTCTCCACTACACTACATTCCTGACTATTCTCAGGGCTTCTTATTTTGACGTCCCAAGCCAAACTATTCTCCTCGCTCCCCCACCCTTCTGCAGGCCATCACACACAGATACTAACAGCAGCCAAGGACAGAGACAAGATCACATTCACAAACCAAGACAAACAAAGAAAATCTAGAGACGAAACTAGCTCCAGGCTTATTATTGCAACACCATTTTGCACAGGAACCCTGGAGAGTAAACATCCATTTTATTCACCTCAAGAAGATCTGCATTTATCCCTTGAGATTCTGATCCAGGTTTTGATTTATTTATTTTTTTAGATTTAATAAATAGTAGGATTTGCTTGAGGAAATAAAAAGTCACACAGGTGCATCACGAATCTATGTGACAGCCATTGGTACTCTAGGTGATCTGGCAACTTGCTGAGCGGTGGAATACACATCTCTAAATAAGTGAGGTCAAACTGTCACTCTGAAGGTACCGGTTTCCATCTGATTTTGGAAGGGAAGCAGGATCAGTTCTGGTTAGTACTTGGAAGGGCATATTTCAGAGGAAGAAATTGGCAAAATAACCTCTGAGTATTCCCTGCCAAAGAAAACCCTATGAAATTCATGGGGTTGCCATAAGTTGACAGGGAACTGGAAGGCACATACAGTTGACTCTTCATATCCACTGATTCTTGATCCACAGATTCAAGCATCCATGGGTTGAAATACACACAAGAAAATCTTGATTTTACCATTTTATTTAAGGGACACCATTTTACTATGCCATTGTATCTAATAGGACTCGAACTTCCATGGATTTTGGTATCCTTGGGGAGTCCTGGAACCAAACCCCAATGGATACCAAGGGACCATTGTACACACCTCAGTCCAAGTCCCTGGTTAGTACTTGGATGTGGAACCACCAACAAATACCAGGTGCTATAGGCTATATTTCAGAGAAAGGAACTGCCAAAATCACCTTTGAGGATTCCTTGCCTAAGAAACCTTTATAAAATGTTTGGGGTTTCAATAGGTGAACAGGCAACTTGAAGGCACACAGACACAAGATGCCTTAAATTTCCAGTCTACACAAGTACATTTCTATACTGCTTATCAGTGCATTTAAGCACTCCCTAATCAGTTTACAAAGTGTAAGCTAATTGCCCCCAACAATCTGGGTACTCATTTTAGTGACCTCAAAAAGATGCAAGCCTGAGTTGAGCTTGAGCCCCTGGGCTGGTACTGAACTCGCAACCTTATGATTTGTAAGCAAGTGGTTGCAGTACAGGCATTTAGCCACTGCACCACCAGGGCTCTGAGCATATACAAACTTCTGGTGATTTTTTGGAATATATTTGGGAGGGATAAATTTCTTCCTTTTTCTGTGATTCCCTAACTGCCCTGCCTGTAGACAATAGGAACTTTCGTTGATGTTATCTCCGTTTCTAAGCTGAAGAGCCAGCGTTGTCCAAGAACTACTCTGGTGGTCATGTGACCAGCATGACTGCACTGAATGCTGTTACCTTCCCACTGAGAAGTGGTACCTAACTATCTACTTGCATTTGCATGCTCTCAAACTGCTAGGTTGGCAGAAGCTGGAACTGATGACAGGAGCTCACCCTATCATGTGGCACTCGGGCCTCGAACTGCCAATCTTCCCATCTTCCGATCATCAGAATTGGTGTCTTAGCCACTAGGACTACCCTAGGTAAAAGGGAGAAAGAGAGGACATACGGTATAAAATATGCACATTAAGGAAGTTCCAGCTTGTGTCTTTGGTCCCAGCAACACATTGTGGGGATGATGTAGATTTCCAGAGCCTCTCTGCTGGCCTGAGCCAGGCTGCCATGCTGTCAAAGCAAAATGGATACACACACACACACACACACACACACACACGGCAGCTATTATAACTCTTGGTTAAAAAAACGGGCACCCCCTCCCTCTCCATTCTTGGGGTCTGTGTGTCGCATAAACAGGAAATGCCTGGTCCTCTCCCTCCTCCTTCAATGTTAAAACAAGTCCCTGTGTTCTGTGTGCAGGCAGCCCCCCCAAGGGAGAGACTGCTGGCTGGCCCCTGACCTCCCTGCATTTCCTGTAGCAGTTAAAAAGGCAGCCAAAGACAGATGCTGTAAGCCCCTTTACTCCAGCCAGTGAGAGGGAGAAGTGGAAAAAAATACACAAAAACCCAAATGCATTAAGAACAATACATAAAAATATGGACAGTCTGGGATGGTTGTGTCTGCGATAAGAGACATTCATTATGTTTCATGGCACCAGGATGTTCTGAAACAAGGGCCAGTGCCTTACAATGAGGAACATCCCTTCAAATCCCATTTTAAAAAGCAGCTGAATGAGGGGAAAGGCGTTTGACATACACAGATCCAGAATGGAAGGTGCTTTGCAGCTACGTGTGTGATGACCATCGCCAAGCCTCCCTTTTGTGCAGAGTTTCTCCCTTCCTTGTAAAGAGACAGGGCTGGCTCTTCCATTTAGTGAGGTGAAGCAGCCATCTTGGGCAGCAGCTTAGAGATGCTACTGTACTGTTATACTTTTAGTGTCACAGATGGGAACATCTCAGTATAGAATTTTCTATCACATGTGATCAAATGACCAGATTTGGTTATTAAGCTGCTTGGCTTGGAAAAGATGTGCCATTGGTACTTTGCCTCAGGCAACGATGTGTCCTGGGCTACCCTGCCTGGAAAACAAACAAACAAACAAAAAAAGACAGGATAGGCTCTGAGGCTATCAAACCCATAGAAGCATACTTCAAACTGTCCTGATTTGGCTGGGACAATCTGATCAATCCCCTGAGATCAATCTCATTTTTTCAGCTGCTTTTAAAATATCCCAGATTCTCTCTCCTCCTCCCACTTTCGAACTTTGTCCTCAACTTACTTCTCACTTCGTTAAAAGTGCCAAAGTGGTTTGCACTCCATTCACCAAGCATGGGGGGGACAAGAGATGAGGAGGTCAAATCTTTGACTTCCCAGTGGGCTCAGGCAAAAGCAAACTGTCACAGACTGTCCTAGCTCATGTGTTTTTCCCTGTTGTTAACATTTGCCATCCTGATCACACCGATGTCCCTTGGCCACATGTGTCCCAGTTTTCATCTGTGAAATGTTGGAGGCTATGTGGATGGGGTATTCCAGGAGTGGGCTGCTGTAGAGAGAGTGGGGGAGGGCAATTTTTGCTGCTCACACCCCTGTCCTGGGGTTTCTGGAAAATATGGGGCTCTCCAGGAGCAACACGTCAGGGACCCAAGTGTGGCATGTGGCCCACAACTAACACCTGGGATCTATCCATAATGTATCATTGGAGTTTATCACATTAGGGCTGATTTCAGATTTAAAGAGAGAATAAAGCGCATTTAAAGCATCTCACCAATGAAGCAGAAATGACGAGTAATTGCGTGAATGATTATCATACGCAATTGCACAAATAAAGTGATATCAGAAATGCATTGTCACTAAAATCCCAAAAATAAAAAGCTGTGCATTAATACTTCTTTGTTACCACTTTAATGGTGGGTTTTGTGTGACGTTATGTGAGATTGTTACGCAATTTTTCCGGGATATTCACAGGATAAATTCCCGATTTCCTTCATGTGATAAACTCTATTGAAGGAGAACCAGGTAAATGTTTCATTCGCTTTCCATTGCCCACTCTGATCCATTTTCAAGGCACCTTTAGCAGGAGCAAAGTTTACTTCTATTTTTGCTTGCTTAGAAAATATATATAAATAATTCTGTGGTGTTATGGACACAAACCAAAAGCATACCCTCTTGCTGTCTGGAAGGAGCTATTGCCCTGAAGGGTGTGGTTTTGCAAAGCCTCCAAGTTAAAAAAAAAAACCACCAAAGTGCCCACAAGGGAGGGGCCCACTTCCTTCTCCTGCAAGTCTGGATTGACTGCTTTCACTCCTTCCATCTGTCAAAGGCTAACATATTTTAACCCTTCACTCCTTGTGGAAATATGAAAGAAACAGAGAAGAGAGCCGAAAGCAGAGAGTGAATTTTCTGCAAAGCAAGCTGGCAAAAGCACATTCCCAGGATTTAAAAAGTCCTGCTACTTCTCTCAGCAGCTACCAACCACATTGCTAAAGAGTGAATGACTAAAACAAAGGGAAGAACAGAGGCAAGCTTTCAGTAAAATGATGCAAGGACTGCTAAGAAAGTGGAAATTAAGGAATATTCATCTTTCTGTCCCTTTCCCAGAAAGGCAGATCTGTCTGCTCAAATATAGTTCCCAAAACATGCAGTTATGTTCATCTCAGTGTGTACCTACATCTGTGTGATGATATATTATGAAGCACAGGATCCTCACAGCCATGTGCCAAGCCAGGACACAAGTTTTTCAGCTAATGCATCAACTGCTGCCGCACTGCAGAATTAATGCAGTTTGACACCACTTTAACTGTCATGGCTCCATCCTACAGAATCCTGGAATTTGTATTTGGTATGGCACCAAAGCTCTCTGACAGAGAAGGCTAAATGTCTCATAAAACTGCAGATCTCAGAATTCCATCACATTGAGCCATGGTCGTTAAAGCAGTGTCAAACTGCATTAATTCTGCAGTGCAGATGCAGCCCTAAACCAGATTACTGTTCCTGGTCATAATACGCAGCTGACTGAAGAAGAATAACAACCAGTATTTTGGGAGTGGGAGGGGAGGCCCAAAATGTCTGGCAGAGAGAATGTTCCTTGACCCCCATCAGTCCACCACAGAGTACTCTGAAATCATCATTACACAGAAATGCCATCAGCTAACACAGAATATTTTAATTACATTAAAGCCAAAGAAAATTAAATTGAATAGACCCAGCGTTGTGCTGACATCTGAGGAAGTGATGCAAATCCCAAATGTTTCTTCCAAATTCTGCCCCATATTGGTGCCTTCTGTTTCTCCCACAGTGCCTGACAACCCTGAGGCCTTCTGAGCGTGTCTCATAAACAGGCAGTTCACAACAGGAGCAACATTTGAACCAAGCTTTTCTGTCTCTTACTTGGGACTTCCAGGATCACAGCTGAATCAGCCAGACAGCCTTAGCTTCTGGCTCTTTCAGACTACATAATTATAACATTTTGATTCCACTTTCATTGCCATGATTCTATGTTGTGGACTCCTGGGATATTAAGTTTATAGTACTGTAGAGTAGTTAGAATTCCCTGTTAGAAATTCTAGTGCCTTCTGAAGTGCTGTACTTCAAAAACAACAACAACCCAGATGTTCAGCCAGCATGCCTATTGCTTGTGTTGGCTAGGGCTGATTGGATGTGTAGTTCAACATATCTGTAGATGTGTGTTCAACATATCTGAAATTCAACATATTTGAATATGGGTGCCATAGGAATGGCATCAACACAGCACCAGCTGTTCCTGATTTATGAAACCCCAGCTTCAGCCATTCCTCTTGCTGTGTCAAAAACTGTGACAGCTACACCTAGACAGTTGGCCTGATCTTGTCATGTGCTAGATTGGTGTTGTTGCCCGCTACAGATGCAGAGCCCCCAGAAGGGATATACAAAATAGGTTTCTGTGTGAATAGCCTCATGGGAAATTATTCCGGGAGCAGAGAGTAATCTTTAAAGGAAACTGTGGATCATATCTAAGAAGGCTGTTTTGGCCAAGAGGAATAGATGCAATTACAGTGTAAAAGTCAGGCTGGGTTCAGTTCCAAGAGGATAATGCCAATGGGCAAGGCAAAAGCAAAAGCAAAAAGAAAGCCAAGAAAGTAGGAAATACTCCAGGCTGAAATGGAAGTCTTGGCAGAAAGCAGGAAACAGTTGGTCCAAAATGGAGATCAAATTGTCATGTTGTAACCCAGAGATTCCCTCTGTACTTTTAAGTCTGTCACGGACTTGAAAGTCCAAACAGCAGTTGGCACTTTATGAAGTAGTAACCATATAATGCTAGAATCCATGATCATGGGATAGGCCAAAGAAGGACCCTGGATTTCAGGAAAACTGATTTTATCAAATTCGGGGAAATACTGGGTATAATCCCATGGCTAGAGATGCTAAAGGAGAAGACACCCAGCATGGTTGAGAGTTCATGAAGAAGAAGTTGTTAAAAACACAAACACAATTCCATGGGAAAAAGAAAAATGGGAAGTGTCTGAAAATGTCAATGTGTCTGCACAATAAACTTAAGGAGGAAGTGAGAAGAAAGGAAAAACAGCATGTATAAAGAATGGAAAGAAGGACAAATACCCAAGGAAGAGTACAGATGTGTATCCCAAGTTTGCAGGAACAGTGTAAGGAAAGCTGAAGCTCCAAATGAGCTGGGAAAGACTAGGATAGACTAGGGAAGAAAGAACAAAAAAGAGGTTTTCCAAATATTTTAGAAGCAAGAGAATGATCAAGGAAATGGTGAGGCTACTGCTTAGCAAGGATGATAAACATAACAGATCCCAACAAAAATCATAACTGCTCAACACCTATCTTGTTTCAGTTCCCCACCTCCAAATAGAATGGTGTGCTTCCATGGTGTGGAGAACAAAATATGTGAAGAAAAGTTGAAGGAGCTTGGAATGTTCAGCTTGGGGAAGAGAAGACTGAGAGGTGACGTAATATACACACACACACACACACACGTATAGGTCTAGAAATTTTAGTCAAAAAAATTGACTAAGCTTCTGAGTCAAGAAGCTTCTTAATAGTGAGAGTGTTTCAGTAATGGAACTAATTGCCAAGAGAGGTGGTGCAGTCTCCTTATCTGGATGTCTTCAAAAAAAGACTGCATAGTTACATGCTGAGGTTGCTCTAGCTGGAGAGCCTGCCTGGGACCATTTCCAAACATATGATTCTATGATTCCTCTTTCATTCTTTTTTCCACACTCCAAAAGACCCAGTCAGAATGTTGCATTCAACAGGAACTGCAGCTAGAACATCCCAGCAGGTAGCTGTCCAGCATCTTTTTCAAGATGTCCAGAGAGAGACCTCACCACCTCTCTAGGCAATGGATTCCATGGCCTAACTGCTCTTACCATCAAGAGGTTCCTTGTAATGTTCAGTGAAAATCCACTTTCCTGCAACTTAAAACTATTAGACTTGATCCAACCCTCTGGGGTAGCAAGGAACATACCTCTGCCATTTTCTGTGTGTTGTTGTTGTTGTGTGCCTTCAAGTAGTTTCCAACTTATGCCAACCCTAAAGTGAACCTATCATAGTGTGTTCTTGGCAAGATTTGTTCAGAGGAGGTTTGCCATCGCCTTCCCATGAGGCTGAGAGACTGTGACTTGCCCAAGATCACCCTGTGGGCTTCATGGCCAATGTGAGAATCGAACTCTGGTCTCCAGAGTCATAGTTCAACACTCAGATCACTAAGCCATGCTGGCTCTCTTCTGTAAGACAGCCCTTTCAATATTTAAAGAGTTTAATTATGTAACCCCTCAATCTTTTCTTCAGCAGGTTGAACATAACCAACTTCCTCAACCTCTCCTCATACATTTTGTTCTCCATATCTCTTCTAATTCTGTTTGCTCTTCTCTGAACCTGCTCCAGTTTGTCTATATCCTACTTAAAATGAGGTGCCCATAACTGAACACAGTACTCTAGATGAGCCATACTAGTACAGGATATAGTGGTACTATTACTTCCCTTGACTCAGACAAAGATAACAGCAATGACAACTCTATTCTCCGCACCCAAGCCCCATTATAATGGTGGCACTTAGTCTGGACCCCCCCCCCTTCCTAAAATCCTGGCTACGTCCCTGTCTCCAGGCTGAGATATAGCCACTGTAGATGGAATAAAGCAGCACAAGGAGCATGCTTTGCTTAACAGAGGCTACAGATAGGAAAAGAAAATCGAAATGGGGTATGGGCAACTTTTCACCAGTCCCACAGAAGATGTAAAGGGATAAGTTCAATGATCGGTCACATTGCTTAGCGAATTAGGAGGTCACAGTTTCAGTCCCTGGCATCACCATTTGAAAGGACCAGGTAGGGGGTTAGAGCTTGGAAAAGTTAATCTCCCAGAATCACTCAGTCAGCACAGCCAATAGGCAAGCTAGCAAAAAAATTCTGAGAGTTGCAGTCTAAAAAATATTTTTTCCAACTCTTGAATGATGCACAAGGCCTCTGCCAGAGACTTTAGAGAGCTGTTGTCAAAGGGGACAATACTGGGCTAGCTGGAGATGTAGTTTGATCTGATATGAAATTCAGTGTTCCTGTAGGAAACAGAGAAAGCATACACAATGGAGGATGAGTGAGCAGCTCTCTCCCTTAAAGGTTGATTTAAGACTTCCTTCTGCTTAACAAGAAGTTTTATCAGTCACAGCAACTGATGTAAGCATAACAATGTGTTCAATAAACCTACCATAACAGCTTGCAAATACTTCCAGTGACTGGCTGACACGTAGGTCAGTCTGACCTGTGAAAAGCACTCTCTGTGTTAAACATAAAGGCTTAACAGTAAGGGACTTGACAAATAATAAGCTTTTCATCTGCAGTGCTAACTTTACTGTGGATTTCCAGGTTTATTTCTGGGATGGCAGCAGGGGTAGTCATGTTAGGCTGTTGCAACAAAAACATCCAAAAGTCTTCTGGCACCCAAAAGACTTAATACAGTTATTTGGAAGACACTTTCATGGACTATAACCTACTTCCTCAGATGTATAATGTAAATGATTTTATGGAGATAAAAATGGGCATTTGTGGATATATAATACTCCATAGAGATTAGACTGTGGTTAAAACCACACTACACAGTTGTAGCAATTTGATAGCACTTTAATTCACATGATTCCATCATCTTATGGAATCCCAGGTTTTGTAGTTTGGTCAGTGAGGTACTACCTTTAGTGGATACTAAAGTTAGGATAGTGTATACAGTTGGCCCTCCATATTAATGGGGGTTCAGTTCTAGACACACATACAGAGAGAGATACTAAAAAGCAAGGGACCTCAAGTCCCATTATTGTCAGTGGATGTGTGATGTGAGCATGACCACAATGGCACAGCCATATGCACACACCACTATTGATGATAATGGGGCAGGGCCACCTGCAGATGCTCCAATCCATGGATGGCTAGCCCACCAATATGGAGAGCCAACTGTACCATCATATTTCCCATCACTATGCGTGGGTGTGAGAGCAAGACAGTGAAGAAAGGAGATAAAAAAAAATCTGTGGTGCAAGAGAAGAGTTCTACAGATAGTGTGGGTGGCTAAAAAGATAAATAAATGGGTCCTAGAACCAATCAGGCCTTAACTCTCCCTAGAAACCAAGATGACTAATGGCCAAAACAGACAGCCCTGAAGGGGCAGCTTCAAGCCACCCCACTTGCAGATCAAGGCTGCAGCAACCGCACACTGGAGCCTCGATCCAGCTTTTTGCTGGCCCAAAAAGAGATAGCAAAATGCTGCTCCTTTTTGAGTTAGCAAAAAGCCAGCTTTTCCACTGCTACTGCAGCTTTGCAGCGCTCCTGCAGCATGAGGCGTATCAGCAGAGTTTATCGCACAGCGCCTTGGGACGTGATTGGGGCATGATGAAAGGGAATGGGATGGAAACACAATGGGTGTTATCACACATTTTATCACGCGCCAAAACACTGTGCTTCTGAACAGTTCCTGAAAATTGCCTCCTGTGGGATGGATTGGGAATGGAATGGGAACTTCCGGTGGTGTCGGCGGTGTTCTGGCGTGTGATAAAATGCATGATAGCCCCCATTTTGTTCCCATCCTGCTCCCTTTCATTCTGTGCCGGGAGTGTCCCAAGGGCTGTGTGATAAACTCCAGTGCCACACCAATAGAGCGCTGCAAAGCTGCTCACCGCGTGGTCAGGTGGGTGGAAGCCACATCATGAGATGGCATGATTCACTAGAAAATATAATAATGCTTGGTAAGGTAGAATGTAGTAGGAAAAGAGGAGGCCCACATTGCAAGTGGATAGACTCAGTCAAGGAAGCCATGGCCTGGCACCTACAAGACCTGAGCAAAGCTGATGATGACAGGGTGTCTTGGAGATGTCTTATTTATGAGGTTGCCATGGGTCAAACTCAACTTGATGGCAGCTAGAAACAACAAATCAGTGAGAAACTTAGAATTCTCTGCTGGAGAGCTCTTGCCCTGTAGTTCAGAGAAGTGGACTAGAACTTTCTAGCAAATAATTCTAAGTGTCTCAGCAAGCCACAAATCCTAGGATTTCATGGGACAGAGCCATGGCAATTGAGTGGAATCATACTAGTATAATTTGTTCAGTGTAGACACACCCACAAGCATATGGGAGAAGATAAATATACAACTTATGCTCCTTTACATAAGTTGCTTCATCCCAATCAAATGCTCATTTCCTAGTACAAAGAGTAAGTGGGAGGGGAACTGAGGATTTTTAGAAGTATGATGGGACCAGTTTAAAATTGAACAAGACTGAGAGAACAGAGACAGCCCCTCCCACACAACACAGAAGCCGCTGTTGCCCAAGAATATCATTTGTTGGCCTCCTCTTAGCTATGGAACAGTTTCTCTGAATTCAGCCCCCACAACACTGCTTGTGTGTCATGTGCCCTCCATTTCAGCAGTCTGGTGTAGGATGGATGCAGAATGCCACAGGATGCCTTGACAGAAGCCCCCTCACATTCTTGGCCTCCACTGTGTCCCCTCCACCCAGGAATGCAGTTAACTAGCTGCGTGTGGGAAAGTGGAATCGGCAGAGACCTTGAATGTGTCAGCTCCCGGTTGAGTAAACAAGGCGCTCTCTGGCAGGAATTCAGCCTTATGCTCTGGAGACCTTGAGAGGAGGCTTAGAAAGAGGTCCCCTTGGTGCAAAGTCTAACAACCCTCTCTCTTCCCCACCCCCACTTGCTCTTTGTGGTCAATGGCCAGCAAGTCATCCTTTCAAAGCCATAAAAATGTTGGGTGGCAAAATTCTGTTTGCTCTGTCTCATCAGTCACTGACCGCTTTAGGAGATTGCAGTTGTTTCTGTTTCTTTATTTTTACATTTTTATTCTTTTTTTTAAAAGGCCTCCCAAAATAGGAATGAAAAGAGAGACGTAGTAAACAGATTTTTCCTAAATCTGGAAAAACTTGAATACCAGAAAAGGAGATGCTCTCACACTCTGGAGCAAAACTGGCTGCAAATGCAGCGGTTAACGTCACTCCCCCAAGTCCCCCCACTCCCCAAAAGTCAGCCAAAGATCAGCCAAATTGAAATCCAAAAGTGATGGAAGATCATCAACATGCCAAAATATGACAGTACACTCCTCCAGGGGGTATGGGGGTATTGCTCTAGCCCTCCACAGTTGTCCACCTCTCATTTAACTTATGGTGTGGACTGAACCTGGAGCCTTCCTTCTACATGCAAATTATATGATCTTCCAGTGAGCTGTGACCTATCCCAGTTCCCCCACTTATAGTCAGAGTCATCCTGTGTAATTTTATCTACTTCTTTTAAAGCTACAAGTGATTTCTGCTCTCTCTGTCCCATCTCTGCTCCATCATTGTTTTGTCCTCAATTCCTTGTATAATGTCAGTCAAAACTACAAGCTCCTGAGTTGAATTTTAAAGGGAATAACCAAATGTTACAGGGCTTTAGTGAATTTTTAAAAAAAAATCTGAAGAAGGACGATAGTGGTAAAATCATGTTCTTTTCCCCTTGACTGGATGCAAAGCCTTCTTACTGCAGTTGGAAAGGACTAAAAAGCTTTTGAAGACCAAATTAGATGAAACACCACTCATGCAATTAAACATTATGTGAATGGCTTTTAAAAAGTAAATATTAGGCAAAGAGAGCCCAATCTAGATTCCATGCTCTCTGATGTGGACTTTTGAACTGGCTATTCATTTTTAAAAAGCCATTCACACAAAACATACATCCTAGTTGGTATGTAAGAAGGACGATGCTCTCTGCTATGGGTGTGTGTGGGGGGGGGGGAAGGTTGTGACACAAAAGGCAAGAATAACTATTCTTCCCTTCGCTCTCTGGTACAGCCATGGGGAGGAATGGAGGGAGTTTGAGACCCAATGCCAGCAGACTGGCCACTTGCCCACTTCCCTATCACTGAGCACCAGGCATTGACTCCAGCAGAATAAGGCATTGTTTCTCAGCCTCCAGGCCTTTTCCTGTCCTCATAAGAGTTGGGACACAAACAAAGGCAACGCCAGACAGCTCAGGGTGGAGACCAGTCTTGGTCCCCTCAGCACCACACCCTCCCCATATCACCCCCACAAAACAGATGGATGGACAGTCACTTTGGGGCAGGACGGTGGGGGGGTCCTATTTTTAGCTGCCTTGCGTCTCTGCTTCCGCCAGCCAAAAATACACAAGGAGTGTGGAGAGCCAAAGTACTTAAGATAAAATAATTTGCCAGAAACACCAACCCTTACATTTCTCCACCCTCTCTTTTTTGTCACCCTCTTGTTTATAATTTCAGGGTTTCATATCTATCTGGTAGTGTGGCTGTGTGCCCTGTTTTACAGATGACAGCCTTCTAGTAGAAAATACCTTCCTGTATTTGATCCCAAGTCTGATTTAAAGAAATAAGAATCATAATAAGAACAAGAGTCTTGAAGTTGACCATCAACAATTAGCACCAAGACAACAGACACCCAACAGGTACACAGGTCATCTGCTCACAGTTTTCCCTACTATGGTAATATATACTGTATATATGTGTAAATCAGCCAGCATGGTATAATGGTTTGAGTGTTGGACTAGGCCTCTGGAGACCAGGGTTAGATTCTCAGCTTGGCTGTGAAACCCATGGAGTGACCTTGGGCAAGTCACATACTTTCACCCTCAGAGGAAGGCAATGGCAAACTCCTCTGAACAAACTTTGCCAAGAAACCCCCATGATAGGTTTGCATTAGGGTCACCATAAGTTGGAAACCATTCAAAGGCACACAACAGTACAGTCAGCCCTTCTTATACACTGATTTTTTTATACACAGATTCAAACATCCACGGTTTGAAAATATTCAAAAAAGTATAAATTTCAAATATCAAACCTTGATTTTCCATTTTTTATAAGAGACACCATTTTGCTATGTCATTATATTTAATGGGACTTGACCATACATGGATTTTGTTATACACAGGGGATCTTGGAACCAAACCCCAGCGTATAACAAGGGTCCACTGTAGTAACAATAACAATGTAAATCATATACTCTAACTATGAGAGCAAGTGTGGTGGGGTAGTTTGAGTGTAGGACTAGGACTCTGGAAACAAGTTTGAATTCATTGTAGGCCATGGAAACCAACTGGATGATCTTGGGCAAGTCACACTCTCTTAGGAATGCAAAGGCAAGCCCCCTCTTAAGAAATCTTGCTAAGAAAACATCATGATAGCTTCATCTTAGTGTCACCATATGTCGGAAATAACTTGAAGGCACACAACAACAACTCTAACTTTGCAGCTACAATTATTTCTAAAATCTCATTGTCTGTCTACCACTGAACTATATATGTAACTTTAGATAAATTAATGCACCTGGGACTTTCTAGCTCTTCTCACATTTATATGTCTTCATGTCATATAATCCCATTTCAATTACTGTAACGTTTATATAGAGTTCTACTTAGTTTTGTGGTATTTTGAGATGGCCCACGGGCTAATAAATAAATATTGAATTCAATAAATATTGAATTACTGTAACATTACTTTTGAAAAGTATTTGGAAACTTTCACTAGTCCAAAGAGCTGAAGCCAGTTTGTTAACTGAGGCTGGGTACAGAGAACAGACAACTCCCTGGTTGCAACAGCTCCACTGGCTGCCCATCTGTTTTCAATACAATTCAAAGTGGTTATAAAGATCTAAATAGTCCTATGCAGTTCAGGTCTAGGATATCTGAATGGCTTTCCCATGTGACCCTCCCTGTGTCTTGAGATTTTCAGAGAAGGCCCTAGTCTCTGTTCAGCCACTCTCACAGGAAGATTAGAAAGAACTTCCTGATGGAAAGAGCTGTTCGAAGGTGGAACACTCTACTTTACATTGTGGTGGAGTCTTCTTCTGTAGAGGTTTCAAAACGGAGGCTGGTTAGCCATCTCTCAAGAGTGATTTGATTGTGTATCCCTGCATGGCAGTGGGCTGGAGATCATGTGGCCTCTTCCAACTCTGTGATTCTGTTATTCTAAGTGCTCCAATCTCCAGCACCTCAAAGACATTTCAATTGGGGCACTGCCAGGCTGCAACAGTAGGTGGGGCAGAGAATGTCATCAGTCATTATTAAGGGGTTATTCACACTGTGAAAATAATCCAGGATGAATCTTGGTTGAATCTCCATTGTTCACACACATCCCAAACACACCCAATTAAGATGGGGGGGCTGCCAATAAAGTCACTTAGTCCCAGATAATTGATATCGGGGTTTTCCCCATTTTTTTTTAATCCACATTGTCAGTACTGTGAATAACCAATGTGAATAGACCCAAATAAGACGCATGATGAAATGCTGTATGCCAAAAAAAGGGGTTCCAAATGCATTCATATTGTCAGCTCAATCTTTATTTGAATGCACTGGTCTGTGATCCTCTTTCTTTCTTGTTTGTTTGTTTAGAAATTACATCCTATAACCTCTCTTACTTGTAAAAAAAAATAAGTTTGGTCTGACAGGCCTGCTTGTCCATGCCTTTTGCTACATATGCATTTCCTCCCTCTCTTTCATCCTCCCCCCCGCATATATTTTAAATACAGCTGTACTATTCACACCACACAGAAGTCACATGGACATCTTCTTAATGAACATAAGCCATGGAGAAACAAGAGTAAAGAGACTAAGATGTGCCATCCAGCAGGTATTCCATTGCTGTCACCAAGATTCCTGCAAGAATGAAATCCAATATCTGAAACTCATGTTTCTCAGTATTCCAGGGGTTTATAATCTTGAGAATTAAAAGGGATTTGGGGAAATTAGTCCCAGTGTCTGGAATTCAACTCACATTTCTTTCTCCCTTCCAGCTGTTCTCATTCACATGGAGTACCTCTACTTTACTGTGACCTCAATGTAACACACATATTGCTTTCATTCTTTCCCTTCCTTCTGATGTATCTCAGTTCTGAAAAAAAATCCCAGGCTAAATCCCTTGGAAGAAGAGGTAGAGGTTAGATAATTCCAAATTCTTTCTTTATCAGATCTGTATCTCACTTTTCCTTCGACAAGTTAAGAGCAGTGTTGTAGCTCCAGAACAACAACCTAGTAAAGTTGGTCAGTTGAAAGGCAGTAACTGTACCAAGACTACCCTCTGAGCTTTGTAAGTGAGCTGACATTATAAACTTTGTTGTTGCTGTTTTAGTGTGCCTTTGAGTTGCTTCTGATTTATGGCAAACCTTTAATGGGGTTTTCTTGGCAAGATCTGTTCAGAGGAGGCTTGCCATTGCTTTCCCCTGAGGCTGAGAGCATGTGACTTGCCCAAGGTAACCCAGTGAGTTTCATGGCATAGCTGGGAAGTGGACCCTGGTCTCCAGACTTGTAGTCCAACACTCAAACCACTACATCACACTGGCTCATCCATCTTCCTTAACTGAACACGGAAGTAGCATAGTGGTTAAGAGTTTCATGCCAGGGAGTTCTCATATCATCTCAGCAATGATGTACAAGTTCCCTTAAATGCTTTGCTTGTCTCTTAACACACAAACCACTGTGCCATACTAGTGAAGTGGATTTTACAGAAAACTAGCAAATTAAATTACCAACCTACATGTCATCACTCTTGGTAGAATTCTACTGTAACGTGGTGACCTCACAGTGAGTGTCTCTCTGCCTATCATTAGGTGTTTGTGGCAGGGAAATGTGCCATATGATAGCCTCAGATGGAGCACTATTTGAATTAGATGTTCCATTTGATGGTATATTCTTGGGCTGCTTCTGCAAGCTGCACAAATAGGCTTAACCAATGCCAACTCCATTCTGCACTAAGCATACAAGCTAGAAACCATACAGCTGCACAGACTTTTCCCCTTCTTCCCACTGGGCTTGATGCCCAGCAATCGGGGAACTTTTTGCCTAGAGCCTCAGCTCAAAGTGGTGACGGCAACAGATAATTAAAGTGAAAGGCAGCACTCTTTTAAATCCTTGTTTTGTGGCCAAGAATGAACCTAGGAAAACTGAGTGAGCATCTGCCATTGTCTAGCCCCCAAGTCCTAGCCTGTGATCATTACTTTCTGAGAGGCTGCAACAACCAAATGGATGGAATGATTTCTGAGAAAGGTCTTGGACTAGTGATGTGGGATGAAAGTGAGTGGGGAAAATGGAGCAGGCTCAAGCCAGCCCATGATATCTTGTTGTCCAAGGCAAATAACAATATGGCACACATTCTGAGTCCAAGAGTACTCTTTAGACTCAACTAGACTCCTTGAAAATGACTAGCAGTAGAATTTCTCTTCTATACTGGTGATGGAACAACATCTTCCACCAGTCTAGGGTTGACAGGTCAGGACTATCCCAGGCCCTACCTGAGACTTGGAGATTAATTTTATTAATGAATATAAAAATAACCCTTTGTCCCCTTCTACTCTATATAAGAAAACTGATTGGGCTAGCAGTTTAATTTTACTTCAATAATAACTACATAGTAGTGTACCCCTAGAGCTAGTGTGGTATGGTGGTTTGAGTGTTGAACTATGACTCCAAAGATCAGGGTTCAAATTCCCACTCAGCCATAGAAAACCCACTGAGTGATCTTGGGTAAGTCACATACTCTCAGCCTCAGAAAAACACCACAAGATAGGGTCACCTTAGGGGTGCCATAAGTCAGAATCTACTCCAAGGTACACAATAACAAAGTAATGTCTAACAGTTTTTAATGAAATATTTGATTATTTTTATTTTTCATTCTTTTTTAAAGGACATTGTAGCCAGACAGTTATTTGGGGAGCTTTTAAATTTTTCTATAGCTTTTAAATAAAACAATTTTTATATTAATTTTAAAATATTACACTGCTAAAACATTACTAAGATATCACTCCAACAATGACAACTATAGTATGTGACAGGTAATGGCCACTTTTAATATGTTATTTTTTTAAGAAGGAGGAGGAGGAGAAATAGCAAATGGTGATGTGCTAACAATGGCACGGTACAGACCGCAGAAAAGGGGTGGTCTGCAGCCGCCCCTTTCTGCACCAGCAGCCCAGAGGCCCCAACCCAGCACTTTCCCAGGCCACAGAGAAGCAGCCAAATGCCGTTTCTCCGTGGCCTGGAAAGAGGTGTCCATGGGGCTTCATGCCCCCGGACACCCTGACAGGCGTGGCAAAGAGGAGAAAGGGGCTGCCCAGCCCCCTTCTCCTTTGCATCGCTGGTGCAGCCATGTAGAGGTCACGCAAGCGATGCGCATGTGCAAAAGGAGCTACGTTTCAGAGCTCCTTCCCACAATGGTGAAAGGGCGTCCCAAGCGCCCTGCAGCGTCGTGGTGACATCACACATGCACCGGTCTATGTGGAAGTGGCACATGCATGCATGATGCCATCATTGCACTTGGTGTATGGATGGAGCACCTTCAAAATGGTGCCATCCATACAAACTAGGGCTGGGAAGCGTGCAGTTGCTACGTGCTCCCCAGCCGTAGTTTTGGCCCAAGTTCTGCACTTGCGCACCGTCTGTATCAGGCCAATGTTATTTTCAGTCATCTTTCTAGGCTCCCAACTTGAGTTAGCCGAATATTTTCAGGTCCAAAGCCTGCAACACAGGGCTCACTTGAAATGTTTTACTACTGGCTGGGTTAGGGTTGGAGCTTCTAGGAAACACTTTTTTTTCTTTTCTTTTTACTAGAACCCTAAAATCCACCAACTGAAGGCAGGTACAGAATACTGGCTGGGAGAAGAACAGAACCCAATCCGAAATGGTAAATCAGGAAACAGTTTAATTATCTACTGCTTATGCTGTATGGGGATGCCCTCCATTTATAAATACAAACCTGCACTTGAGAGTCACTACAGAATACAGATTCTTACACAAGTGTGTGGGCATCTTATGGCCTTCTAGATATTTTTTGATTGCAGCTCCTATCAGATTCACCCAATTGTAAGGGATTGTGGGAGCTGTAGTCCAACATGTAGAGGAACCAACATTGCCCACCCATTCCTACAACCTAGTTTAAAAGAAGGTCACCCTTTGCTGTTATTGTTAAGCAGTTCCAAGTCAGAAACTCTTACTGATCTATCAGTAATCCCTGACCTACCTTCTGTATTGTGTTTCACTCTTTATAGCTATCATCACCCTCCACACCTTACCAGTCTTTCTTCCCCTTGCTTCCATTTTTCCTTCTCTCTGTCTTGACCTATCTTTCTCCTTCTCAAAAACAGACAAAAAAGCACCCTTAAATAACAGCATTTTAAAATGTTCAAAATGTCAAGGTGGCTGACAATAATACAAAGAAAACAAAACAGTAAACAATAATGAAAATAACAAAAATATACCCATACAATAGAAAAGACAGAAAGAGAGGAAAAGAGCAAGGATTTGCAAAAATGCAATGACATAAAAAAAAATAAGCAATGAAGGGAGTCGGCATATTTGGGGGGATTTACATTCATATTTATTTCCATCTATTTATTTTTCAGCTCCATAACTGCTCCTTATGGCTTAACTAGGGCCCCTAAGGCAGTTTATAATAACCTCTCCTATTACAAACATAAAACCATCCAGAAGCATAAAAACAAGCACCTAAGTGTCTCTAATATTAAAATGTTTTTAAAAATTACTTATAACAGCAGCACAACAGAGATAAGGAATCATCTGTCGTTCCTTCAGGGGTCTCAACTGTTAGAATTAGAGCAAACCTATTGAATCAATGCAATTTACATAAATACTAACTTTTGCAGTTGGTTCAATGGATCTACTCTAGTTGAAAGTTTTAACCTGCTTTGTGCCTTTCTGTTCCAGATAGGTATGGGAATAAAATGGCCCTCCAGATGTTGATTAACTTCAGCTCCCAGCAGCCCTAGCTAGCACTGTTAATGGTGAGGAATCCTGGGAGTTGCTGTTCAACCACATCTGGCAAAATGAATTATTCCCACCTTTGCTTGAAGGCAGTGGTTCGCAGTCTTTGGTCCTCCAGATGTTTTGGACTTCAGCTCCCATAATTCCTAACTCTTGCCCAAGTTGGCTGGGGGTTCTGGGATCTGAAATCCAGAACAAATGGAAAACCAAAAGTTGAGTACAACTGCTCTAAGGTGACAAAACTTGGTCAGAAGAATACATGAGTGGTCAGTAAGGACTGAGAAAAGTACTTAATACCTGATGCATTGTTTTCTTGAGTAGTAGTTTGTCTTATTTTAGCTTCTACACAAAAAACAATACAGTATGCACAGACATGTATGAACAATAAACTTGTGGAACTCCAGATCATAGAATCATAGTTTATCCTCTTTCTTGGTAATTGTTTGGCCAAATGTAAGCAGACAGCCTAAAGCTGCCTGAAGTTAGATACCGTATATAATCAACTATAAGTTGACCTCATATATAAGTCGAGGGCAAGTTTTGGGGCCAAAATTATGGATTTTGCTATGACCCATAGCTAGGTCGAGGGTAAAACTTAGGGGCATTTAGCAAAGGATCTAAAAGATTAAGCAAAGCAAAACAATGTCAAAGAACTTACAAAATTCCAACAGACATAACTCTTTATGCTTACTCTTAAGGCTAGATGGATGAAAAAGTAGAGGGGGTCAGTGCTTCCACGAGAGATTATACTCTTGCTTTTCACCAGGGGATGATTCCTTCTTTTAAATAAGAGTTAAGATACAGTACTAACATTGACTCATGAATAAGTCTCAAGTTTTTTGGGTCAATTTTTCGACCAAAATTTCTAGACTTATACGTGAGTATATACAGTTTTCCTGTCTCTGAGGTAAGTATGTATAGTGGACCCTTGTTATACGCTGGGGTTTGGTTCCAAGATCCCCCGTGTATAACAAAATCTGTGTATGCTCAAGTCCCATTAAATATAATGACATAGCAAAATGGTGTCCCTAATAAAAAAATGGAACATCAAGGTAAATTTATACTTTTTTGGAACATTTTCAAACCGTGTATGCTTGAATCCGTGTATAAAAAATCAGTGTATAAGAAGGACCGACTGTATTGCATGAGCAAAAAAGGAGTTCTAAAATCTCTGGGTTTACTAAAAAGAAAATGTAAAGTTAAATGAACAGCCTCCTTTGAAATGGAACAACAGGGGCCTAAAATTATGAGCACTGTTGACCGAGAAAAATAATCTTGCCCCCTTATTCACTTCCTAATACCAATGCTGACTACACAATAGCCTAATCCATGGTAGTCTTCTTTTTAAGAAGTGAACAAAACTATGCCTTCGTAACTAAGAAGAAGATAAGGATAGAATCATGAACTCGGGTGGTCTGGTTGAGGAATTGCAAGGGAGACCTCTAGCCAATTGCCTGGAAAAATGAGAGAACGTTTGCTGCCCTGGAGTTCAGAGATGCTGAGTGTGGTGGGCAGGAAAAGGGGGGAGTGAAAAGGGCCTGCAGCCCCTCATAGAAGAGAATCTGATGTCTCCTCCCACACCAGACCCCAATCTGGAAAAGATTTGTTCTGCATTCCCCAAGCTGGGTTGATTACAACTCCTTTGGAATCAGCAATTCCAACCTCCTTCCCCAAAAAACGAGAGAGCTGTCCCCCATAATCCTCCCAGGGATAGAAATAGTCATCTGGCTAAAAACTTAACTTCTGTTGAGTGCTGCCAGCTCAAGCAAAAGATGGATTGAAAATGATGTTCCATGACAGGGGATGGGTTACTCGGCACCCCCTAGGTATGAGGATAATCAAATGAATGAGAGGGTTGGTTCTGTTTTCCTCAAGCCCAAGGGAATGAGCAGCTGCTTTGAGCTAGGAGTAGCTCAAACATCACGCCCTGGTGCACCCAGATCCATGGGTTTTTGGCAGAAAGCACCACCTTCTCAATAAAGGCCAAAAGAATGTAGCACTCCTGCGTGTTAATAATAAATTGGTCTGGCAAGTCGAGCTTCAGAAAGCCCCGCTGTGGGGTAAGTAATTGTTAACCCTGTTTCATAGGCCTCCAAGTCCTCCAGTGTTCCACAGACACCATACTGAGCAAGAGTTAAAAGCAATGTGCTTTACTGAGCATGGAAACCTCATCTTTGTTAATGTTGTTAATGTGTTTTTTTCCTGAAGTGGCCAGCAGTGTGCCTGGCATTATAAAAACAGAGAATTTAAAGCAAAAGCTCGTAGTGTAAACTGGAGTGCCAGTGCTGTTTAGCGGCCAGCAGGTTGGATTAAGTTCTAAAACTTTTGAAATGTAAGAGTCCCAGAATTGTCCCCAAAAATGATGATGCCTACTGGGTGGTTTTAAAGATGTCACTACCTGTGGTCAAGCCATAGTCACTGGCAAGGAGTAAACTGTAGCAACCAGTGGAAATTCCAGATGAGAATGCACATTACATCAGAAGATGTGACCCAAATAGTTTAAGAGCATCACAAAGCTCATCCATTCACAAGAAGAACATGGCTTGAAGTCTGATCATGTCCACAAGTCTTTCTGTTTAGTTGATGTTGGGCATTATTCTAATGTGTGGCTGGACACATGTTGTGCAGTAGGAAAAGCAGACAGTAGGAAATAGTTTTATGTGCAGTTGGCAGTGTGGGCTTTAATTGGGAACAAGGTTATTTCTAGAAGTAAATTGATGAAGAAAAGATAAAGAAATTAAAAATTAAAATAACCATTACTACTTTTCAGTCTTCATATGCTTATATTAAGAGCATATTACTGTGTTGGAATGATAGTGTGGGTGCATTGTACGTGACCTTTCAAAATATCCCATGGTGCCAAGTGGATCAGAGCAAAGCATCTCCTCAATACCAGTCCTCAGACCTCTTGTGAAATAGAGAAAAAAGCTTAGAAAAAAATCTGGTTGCTGTGATTATTGCTCAGCTGAGTCTACCTCTGGGGTTCTTATGGAGATATTATTAGATGATTTCATCTCTCTCATACACACTCTCTTTCTCACTCACACACATGCTGATCTAGAATGGGATTCCCCCCCCCCCCCGTCTCTGGTAGTATACTGAGAGAGAGAGCATGAACAGCAAAGAAGAAAGGAAATGGAGGAAGACTTTTCTATCATGTTTCTCATAATATCAGGGTGCTTGCGTCCATATTTGGCATTAACTCCAGACCTATCACTTATCACCCATTGTTTACATGGCACTTACATGAGGTGGGCAGAAGGTAGATTAGAATCTCTGGTAAATGTTCTCTGCAATAGTTTGACAAGGATTTCTAACTCTCAGTTATTTAACAACAAAAAAAATACATTCCCTCGTTCTAAATTAAGCTGTTGAGGTGGAAGTAAACTCAAGTGTGGGAGAGACCAGGAATGGATTTTTGTAATAAGAAGATTGTGATCTTGGTCCTGAGACTGAAACTAATATATTCCTGGACTGGATATACAGGTGCATAGGAAGCTGTCTTCTCCATCCAATTGCCAAGGTTCCTCAAGGTTTCAAGGCAGGATTCTTTCCCAGACCTACCTAGCAGTGATGGTCTCCCTTTCAAGAAATATTCCCTGGTGGCCTCCCTTCCAATTAATAACAAAGCTCAACTCTCAATAGTTTCCAAAATCTGATGACACTGGAGGTGTTCACGATGGTATGGTGGTCATATCACATGGTTAGAGGCTGCCATGCTCCTTCATTTTAGAACATCAGCCCACTTCTATGTTACATTCTTCATCTTATTCTGGTTGTTGGATTTGAGGACATTACTACATGAGCCCCATTCTTGCTACAATCAGGTTAGTTAATACAAACACAACACATAAACATGATTTGAGAGTAGCCATTATAACACATCTCCACAATAGCACAACTGAGGCTGTTTCTGCCATTGCACTTTCTTCCACATTCCCCCTTAACCCTGCTTCCCTGCCCTATGACCTTAATATACCTTTCAGGAATTTTTAATTTAATTTTTTATTTTTAATGGTAATTCCGGGGTTATGCTAATGCAATTTAAGTTTAAAAGAAAAGAAAATGAATAGGTAAAAAATTAAGGAATTCAGACTGCTCAGGAATAGTGAGGGGGAGGAAGAATGAGGGAGAGGAGAAGACACTGAAACACGTGACTGTTGCTATCAGAACTGCCATGACAGCAACATGTCACTCCTGAAGAGATTAATTGGGAGCTTATTGACAGGTTTCTCCACCAATGAAAAGGGACACCCTAACCACATTTTGCAAACACAGCAGCTGTGGGTCAGAGATGATGTCATGGGATAAGTATCGCCAAAGGGGCTATTTTCCAAATTAAATCATGGTTTAAAAGCTTCATGTGATAATCTCCTTGGAGTAATACAGTGGTACCCCGGGTTACGAATTTAATTCGTTCCGCGGCGCCCTTCGTAACCCGAAAGATTTCGCAACCCGAAAAAGCCATAGCCGCTAGCGCTGAAAGCCGCGATTTCGTGCGAAAAAGCGCCGAAAAGCACCAAAAAAAATTTCGTAAGCCGAAAAAAAAACGTAACCCGAAACAGTTTTTTCCTATTTAATTTTTTTGTATCCCGGAAATTTCGTAACGCGGTGATTTCGTATCCCGGGGTACCACTGTACTAAAAACAAGGCAGATCTTGCAAATTTGGATTCTGTTCACCCTGTCATAGATGATGTTGTCATTAAGTATGGGAAAATCCTTAAAAGCCAGTTCTTTGCACTTGGAATATGAAAGGAATTGGTACATTTCAATACATTCTTAACTAACAACCTAAAAAGAAATAAACCCCCGTTTGGGCAAATTAACTTTAACAGGTTATATATCTGCTTCCAGAATGAAAAGGACTACATTGTATCTCTCTGCTGTACTGAGGTGGCAACTCTGATTTAGCACTAACATAGTTGAATGCACCAGGATTTGAAAACAGACTTGTAAACTCTCTAAAGCCTGGAGTCTTGATGGCTAAACTGGGTTTCTTCCACATACAATTTTTTAAACAGAAACCCCTTGTTCATTCTGTCTTGAATATGAAGAATTGTCAGTATAATACAGTCAGCCCCCCGTGACCAGAGATTCCATATGCACAGATATAACCATCCATGGGTTGAAAATATATTTTAAAAAATATAAATTCCAAAAAGGAAATCTTGATTTTTTGCCATTTAATATAAGGGACACTATTTTACTACCCCATTGTATTTAATAAGACTTGAGCATTCACAGATTTTGGTATCCATGGGGGAATCCTAAAACCAAACTCCATCAGATACCAAGGGCCCACTCTACTTAGAAAAATGAACTGAAAGAAAATTCTCACTAGTTAACCTCACACTGTTGTACTCCCATGTTCCCCCTGTGTCCCATGGCATCTCTGTCCTTAGCTGTTTTTAAATAGGCCCTACTTCTCTTCCTGGGGGAGGAGACCACTGAATGGCCTTGAGGATTTGGCCGCATAGTTCTGTGTGCCCCTTGCATTCCATAATGTCCCATGATCTCTTGCTGCTGCAAATTAGAGCAAGAGGTCAAGCTATGAGCATTCTATACAAATTTATTCCAAAGGCAGAAATGTGAGATTTCTGTCTGCTTCCTTGTCATGGTGTCCATGGGAACAGGAACTTATGTCATTGCTGGCAGAAGGTTGTAGGGCAACCTCATGCAATCCAGACTGCAAGTGCTAACCTCAAGGATGTATGCTCCCTGTTTCTTTCCTAACTACACCAAGGATTCAACTTGTGATACAGCCAAGTATCCCATTTCTCATTAAAACCCTACCAGGAGCCACTCCTCATGTGTGTTTGCATTGGCACTTTATCACAAGGCTTAGCAAACTTTTCCAGCACAGAGAACCTTCTCATACCATGGTAGAAGCTGCATACATTCCAGATAACTATGTTTTTGTGCCAGCCTCTGGGAGATATAGATCTACCTACTCAAAGTGGTGGTCTATGAACAGTGCTGGTCCACAGGGCTTCTAGAAAAGAAAGAAAGAATTGTAGTCCGTGAGCACAAACATGGTGCCTGTCCCTGGCACATCAGGACCCCATTCTCACTGGGGAATTTGCCCTGGGTGGAACTGGGTGGAATTCAGTAAGCTGGTACCGAATCTCCCCGGAAAGAAGTTCCCACTACCCTTTACCTTGATCGATGCAATTTATCTCTCGTAAGTTCACATTTGCAGTAGTAATAATAATAATATAATAATAAATATTTATTTATATCCCGTCTCTTCTAATTAAGGAACAAGGCGGGTAACAACAAAGAAAACACAATATACAACAATAAAAACAACAAGCCTCACAAAACCCCGACCCAGCCCTCCCTCCCAACTATAAAATTAAACAGTTTTTTAAAAATGTTTAAAAAGTACTTAACAATACATCAAAGTTAAAAACAAATCACAAATAAGAAAAATAAGAAAAGGGGGATTGAATTGGTTCTGGACATTATCAATCGGGGAAGGCCTGCCGGAAGAGAAAGTTTTTTTGTCGCCTTTTTAAAAGCCTCGAGTGAGGATAACTGGTGGATCTCTTCCAGCAGATCATTCCAAGTTTTTGGAGAGGTGACAGAGAAGGACCTCCGGGAGGTCACTGCCAGTCTGGTCTTTCTAGATTGTAAAAGGTTTTTCCCAGAGGTTTGGAGAGTACGGGAAGGATTGTATGGGAGGAGTCGTTCCTTCAAGTAGACTGGACCCAGGCCATGTAGGGCTTTATAGGTGATAACCAACACCTTGTACTGTGCCCAGAAGCTAATAGGCAGCCAATGTAGTGATTTTACAATAGGTGTAATATGGTTGAACTTGGATTTTCCGGCGACCAGTCTGGCTGCCATGCTTTGTATCAATTGGAGCTTCCGGACGTGGCACAAAGGTTGCCCCATGTAGAGCGCATTGCAGAAATCAAGGCGAGAGGTTACTAAAGCATGTGCAACCGTTTCTTGGTCCCACTGCTCCAGGTAGGGGCGCAACTGACGTATCAGCCGAAGCTGATAACAGGCACTCCTGGCTGTCGCATCAATCTGAGAAGACAGTTGAAGCGACAAATCCAGGAGCACCCTTAAGCTGCAGACGCAGTCTTTCAGGGGAAGTGTAATCCCCTCTAGAACTGGCGAATTTATCTCCATACCCAGATTAGGGTTACCTATCACGAGTACCTCTGTTTTATTTGAATTCATCTTAAGTCTATTTTCCCTCATCCAATCCATTACCGACTTCAGGCAGTCATTCAGGGGGGAGATGCTCTCCTTGGTCACTGAAACAGCCCAAGACATAGAGAAATAAATTTCAGTGTCATCAGTGTACTGATAACACCCTGCCCCATGTCTCCAGATGATCTCACCCAACGGCTTCATGTAAATGTTAAACAGCATGGGGGACAGAATGGCGCCCTGAGGGACACCAGATATCAGCTCTCTCGTAGAGGAGCAGCTGTCCCCAGCATTACCATCTGGAATCTGCCGGAGAGGTAGGAACGTAGCCACTGCAAGGCAGAGCCAGCGATTCCAAACTCTCTCAGGCGTTCCAGAAGGATACCATGGTCTATGGGTATTGAAGGCTGCTGAGATGTCCAAGAGTACCAACAGGGCCAAACTTCTCCTGTCAACGCTCAGACGGAGATCATCAACCAAGGCGACCAGGGCAGTCTCCACTCCATATCACGACCTGAAGCCAGTTTGAAATGGATCGAGATAATCGGTGTCATCCTAGACTGCTTGGAGCTGGTTTGCAACCACCCTTAAAATGGAGGTAGTGCTTTAAAATGGAGCCTCTCTGCATCCTCTTTCTTTGCTTTCCCTCCGATTGCCACCCCAGAATGCCATCTCTCCTTACATATACATATGTAGCAAAAGCATTCACACATTGTATCAATTTGCCAAATTTAAAAAAGAAACATATGTAGCACAAGCATTCGCATATTCTGTCACACACACACAAAAAATAATTTTTTAAAAATGCCACTTGCAAAGTGACCGGTGCAAGAGGGGAAGCATGTTCTGCCCACTGCCCACCCTCTGACCTTTATCCCTCCCCCTGAACTTGACCCAAACATGACCGAGGCCAAGTTCACATTTGCAGGTACCCTGGAAGAAGCGGGTTTTCTCAAAAGAAACGGGGGGGAAAACCACTTTCAGAAAAACCACTTTGAGGGGGATTTGCCCCAGATCTGGTGTGCAAAACCCCAATCCTGATGTGTAAAAACCAGCGCCATTGGGAACTTCTCACTTTTAATCTGGTTTGGGATTTGGGCTAAAAGGTAGTCTGAATGGCCCCTGGCTAAACAGAATTATCAGTTCCCCACACCAGATATTTTTTAAAAAGCACTGGTCTGGATGAAAGCACCAGTACAGGACTCCAACATAAGGATTAGTGCAAATTAAAACAAGACCATGGAGATCCATGACAGAATTGAACTGAAACCAGAAAGGAATTGAAAAGAAAAGTAACAGGTAAAGAGTGACTACAATTTGCTATCCCATTGTGACAGCTGCATTCTGAAAGGCAACCTCATGACCCTCTGTAGCTCAATATAGTACTTATCTTGAAAGTGAGTAGATTGAGCATTCATGACTGACATCAGGTCTAGTTTCACCAGAAAAGGACAATGCAAGTGAACAAGATAAAAATGGGAAAAGGTTCTCTTAGCCAACACCAACACCGAGGCATCTTAAGACAGGGATGGACCCAATGATATCACCAGACTGTGAATCTCCTCCTTCCGGATGAGGATAATCACCATCCAAGGCACGCTGTACAATTACTCCTACAGTTTGTAACCAGAATTCCAACCAACAGTAGCTCAATTTCAGTTCATTTTCCCATCGATAAAGATAGGGTTATGGGAGCAGGAATAGATTTTCTCTGATTCAAACTGATTTTGGTCCCAGTGAAGAGATGCGCGAATGCTAGCGATGGTCTTTCCATGAGTAAAGCGACGTTATTTAATTTTATGAAACTGAACATATTGAAAGATGGATAATCATATATTGGTTACAAGTTCACTAAGCAGTTAAGAATACTTAATTGATTGACAGTCTGAAGGGGAGAAAGTTAGGAAACTGAGAAAAAGAGGTGCAAAATGGGGAAAGAAGGAAGAAAGGAAGGGGGTCAGTCATACAAACTTAAATATATTTATTAAATATATTGATATTAAGGATTCCAAAAAGGAGGCAGGTAAGGAAGAAATCTGGGGCTCTTTCAGATGGATGTCATGCACACATATGTCTGATAATCCTAATGACTTTTTGTATATTTTATCATTTATTGTGATTTTTCTCAATGTATTTGATATCATGTCTCAGTAATATATGATATATTTGGTCATACACATACAAAACACACATAGATTTGTGTCTGAAAATGAGACACAAACAAACCATGCTAAATAAATTAAAAAATGAATACCTGATGCACAAACATACACTTGCAAACAATACTGATACTACAGTCAGCCCTCTATATACACAGATTCTTTGTCTATGGATTCAAGCATCCATGGCACGAAAATATTTTGATAACTATGTAAATAACAACAAGCAAACTTTGGTTTTGTCATTTTATCTATGGGACACCATTTTAGTGTCTACTGTATTTGATGGGACTTCAACATCCCAGCATTTTGGTATCCAGAGGGGGTCCTGGAAGCAAACCCCAGCAGATGCCAAGAGCTCATTTTATAGGCAATCATACACTTGCAAAATATATCGATACCATGTTGCCTGTTTATTGGTTTTATCTGTTGCATGCTCTCAGCCTCAGGGGAAGGCAATGACAAACCTCCTCTAAACAAATCTTGCCAAGAAAACTCCATGATGGATCACCATAAGTAGGAAACGACTTGAAGGCACACAATGGTGGTTCTCAACCTTTGGGCCTCCGAATAGTTTGGACTTCAATTCCCAGAAGTCCCAGTCAGTATGTTCATTGTTCAGGAATTCTGGAAATTGACGTCTCAAATCTAAAGGACCAAAGGTTGAGAACTGACCCTCATTGGTGCCAATGTAACCAGGGTCCCATTCTCACTACAGAATTAGGATCCTATTATTCCACTTTCATTGCGATGGTTTCATAGTATGGAATCCTGGGACTGGGAGTTTAGGGAAAGGCCTTAGAATTCTCAGCTAGGGTGCTCCAGTGCCTTGCCAGACTACAAGTTCCAGGACGCCATATGACAGACCCAATGGCAATTACAGTGGAGCAATAGTCGGTCAACAACGACAACAATGGTGCTATTACTAGAGCAATAGTAATAGTGCAAAGGGCTTAAACCAGGCTGCATTTTATTGAACTTGTATACAGAAAATACCATATGAAAAGCAGGTTTAGACTCAGAAGAAGGAGTGAAGATAGGAGGAAGGCACATCTACAATCTAAGATATGCAAATGACAGCATAGTACTAGCAGAAAGCATCACAGACTTTGCTCTGGTGCCACAACAAAATTGCAATTCCCAGAATTCCAGAGCCATGAGCCATGGCAGTGCAAGTGATGTCAAACTGGATCATTTCTGACGTGTGGATGCAATCTTTTTGAAATCGATCCTGTCTTCTGAGCACTTCATACCCAGCCGGCTGAGGATTGGTCCCTGAAGTCTGAAAACCTCGCCCCTTTTTCCTTGTGTCCTGCTTTCTGCCTGAGCTGGAAAGGGCTGCCAGAGGAAAGGGACTGACTGGAGGAGAGGCTCTCCAGGGGAACCTCCTTGCCCCGCTTCCTCCTTTGCCTAGACTTAAGAAGGAGCCTTGCAAACAATCCAGAGCCACCTCTTGCTCTTCTCTGCATGCAGCTCCTTCCAGTCCAGCCCTTCTGCCCCGGAGGGAAAAGCCCCAGGCAGACTTCTCAGGAAAGAGGTGCCTTCTCCTCCCCAAAAGGTAAAGAAAGAAAAAAAAAAGGGGGGGGGGAGTCTCCAAAGTTTTCATTTCAGTTCCCTTGGCCTAAATCCAGCTGTTTCGTCCCGATGAGAGGAGACCCACTGACTCCATGGGACTTTTTTCAGGAGGGCTGACTCCTCTCCTCTGTTTGGGGTCAAGATTTGGGAGTTTCTAGCCTGGATGGAAGGCGATCAGGAGAAGGGGGAGACTTTGGGGGGGGGGCACGTGTGGGGAAAGGACCGGAGGGGAGGATGAAGGGCAGGAAAGAGCATTATTAAAGCTATTGATGATGATGATGAGAATCAGGGAATGGAGGCAAAGCTGTTAGAGAGAATTCTTCTTATTGGCCTGTTACAGACTGCCAAAATAAAGCTGCTTCGGGTCTCTTTGGAGGTATGCTATTTAAAAGATGCATGCATCCTGAGAATCCAGAAGCTGCACCAAAGCTGCACCCCAGTGCTTAGGAATGGAGTGTGGCTTTGGCACGACCTCCGGACTCTTAGGACCCATGTATCATTTAAACAGCATACCTCCAAAGAGACCCAAAGCAGCTTTATTTTGGCAGTCTGTAACAGGCCATTATTTTTATTATCAGAATCAGTATGGAGAGGAAGTTATGTGAGGGAATTCATGTTGCTGTTCTTGTTAGAGTCAGGTAATGGAGATGAAGCTATATGGGGAAATTCATATTATTGTTATTATTAGAATCAGGGAATGAAGGTAAAGCTATTGGGGAGAATTCATATTATTATTATTACTAGAATCAGGGAATGGAGGTGAAGCTATTAGGAAGAATTCATATTATTAGACTCAGGGAATGGAGGAAAAACTATTGAGGGAATTCATATTATTATTATTATTATTATTATTATGTATGGGATGAGAATGGAAGTGAAGCTATTAAGGGGAATATATTATTATTATTATTATTATTATTATTATTATTAGAATCAGAGAATGGAAGTGAAGCTATTAGGAATTATTATTATTATTATTATTATTATTATTAGACTCAGGGAATGGAGGCAAAGCTATTGAGGGAATTCATGTTGTTATCATCATCATCATCATCATCATCATTCTTATTATTAGAATCAGGGAATGGAGGTGAAGGTATTAGGGGGAATTCAAAGACAGCCTTGTTAGTCTGGAAAATCAGTACGCATTTAGTTTCAAAGTTGCTACAAGATCCATTTAGGGGGAAGAAGAAATAGAAATAAAGGAAGAATGAAGTGGTGGTATTGCTGGACTTGGGTGCTTTAGTATCCTTGAAAAAGGAGATGTGAAAAGACATAGGGAAGAAAACTAATAAATGGAGGGGTGGGGAGTTAGAAGAAAGAGTCACAGCTGGAAGGGATGAGTAGACGGAGAAGAAGAGACAGGAGCATGAGCTACTCATGACCCAAGAGAAGGGAGAAGAGGGTGCTCAGAAGGGAAGAGGGAGAATAAAGTTTGTTGGGATCTTCTACTGTGCTTTCAAGGGCCAGGGTGGCATAGGGGTTTAGTTTTGTGTGTGTGTTTTCCTTATAAGAGGGAATTACTTTTAGGAAAGGAAAACATGGTATATGGAAGGAAATAAAAAGTATTTTGCCATTAAAAATTCACACCGAGGGAGGAACACCCAATCTGCTGCATGTATCTATATGTATGACTCATTTTTTCTTCTGAGGCTTTCTAACCATGGCAGAGGATAGAGATCGGGGAGGGGGGGTCTGAGGAGGTCCCATCTAGTCTATATTCCACCTTGGGTAAGAGGACTGTGCTGAACATGGGGAGGGACAGGATTGTGTCAAGTATTTGCGTCTTCTGGTTCCAGATGGCACTACTGGCAGAGTTTTAACTACTGACTCGCTAGTAAAAATGGGTAAGGAAAGGACTCTCCAATAAATCACCCAGATTTCCACTCCGAGGTGTGTCTCAACAGTGCTAGAATTCAAAGATATAGTTGTGTTAGTCTGTAGAATCAGTATGTAGATATATCTTGTGGCACTTTTGAGAGTAACTATACTTTTTCTTTCAGTCCCAAAGGTGCTAAGAGATCTCTCTACAACGGTGCTAGATTGTGTTTAGAGATTCCACAGCACTCAGGGCTTTCTCTTTCTCATTTTAGTGTCCTATGGTTTGTTTCAAGCCATTTCACTAACAAAGGAGACTTCTTGATCCTTTCCTTCTATTTCTAGCCATAACTCCTCTTTCAAAGAGAGTAAATTTTAGGCTGCATCAATAGAAGTATAGTGTCTAGATCAAGGGAAGTAATAGTGTCTCTCTATTCTGCTTTGGTCAGCCCCCACCTGGAATATTGTGTCCAGTTCTGGGCACCACAATTTAAAAAGAATATTGAAAAACTGGAGCGTGTCCAAAGGAGGGCGACTAAAATGGTGAGGGGTCTGGAAACCATGCCCTATGAAGAAAGGCTCAGGGAGCTGGGAATGTTTAGCCTGGAGAAGAGACAGTTAAGAGGTGATATGATAGCCCTGTTTAAATATTTGAAGGGATGTCATATTGAGGAGGGAGCAAGCTTGTTTTCTGCTGCTCCAGAGAACAGGACCCGGAACAATGGATGCAAACTACAGGAAAATAGATTCCGCCTCAACATTACGAGGAACTTCCTGACAGTAAGGGCTGTTCAACAGTGGAACAAACTCCCTCAAAGTGTAGCAGAGTCTCCGTCTCTGGAGGTCTTTAAACAGAGGCTGGATGGCCATCTGTCGGGGATGCTTTAATTGAGATTTCCTGCATGGCAGGGGGTTGGACTGGATCTTGCAGTCTCTTCCAGCTCTACAATTCTATGATTTTATGATTATAAGTTGTTTCTCTGTTCAGCAGCCTTTTTGAATTAGTTGTGCCCCAGCCATTTTGGAACCTATGTTAGAATAGGTTCGGGCCTGGATCACTACAAGCCATAAGATTAGTGTAGTGGGCTGGGCTACAATAAGCCAATAGTCTCTGTAGTTAACTACAAAGTTCAGTACAGTAGTTAAATACTGTCCAGCAGTTATATTCATAGTTAACTACAAAGTTAATTACGAGCAATTAAATATGGGCAGCTGAAGCTTGTGGACTGATTGTATAGGTGAGCTATCCCTGAAATGGTCAGGGGAGACATCCCCATTCCACTCAGTCCATGAGTTATCAGTAAATAAATGGCATCATATAATCCGAAAATTGAGGGACAGAAGAAAGTAACGAATGTTGGTTGCTGTCTTCTTTGTTTGAGAGGTGAGGTTTGCTGTAACACAAGCAGGACTGAGGAGCTAGAAAGAAGGCTTTTGGGGGGGGGGGGGATAACATTATACCTTGCATAGAATGGAAGTTATTGTATGTTATGTATTTGTGTTTGTTTTTTAATAAATTAAAAAAAAAGAAGGCATGTTCAAGAGATGCTAGAGAAGTAGGAGAAAGTACCCTCACAGCCTTTTACTAGTCTGGTGGCCTTCCAGATGTGCTGGACTGCAACTCCTATTTTCCCCCAGCTAGCAAAGCTATATTTAATGGAGGCAATGGGAGTTGCAGTCCAAGTACATGCGGAAGGAATTAGTTTGGAGAGTGCTAGTCCAGGCAGATAGCTGTGGTGATAGAAGGGATAAAAAATTACGGGTGCAATCCTATGCACATGTATTTGGGAGTAGGCACAATTAAATTCAGTACCCAATAGACATGCTTAGGATTCCACAGGCATGTGACAGATGAATAGAAAGCAGGCTAGATGCAGGATCAGAATAAACACCATTGTTCATTTGTTGACCAGATAGTCACAGCAGCTTTCCTTAAACAAAGGAATAACTGGACTTGACCTATGAATTCAAGTGAGTGGGAAGGATTTTGTAGTTGTTGTTCCTGGGCAGCACATTTTGGTAGAGCCTTAGTCTCAGCAATAGTGGCTTAAGTTAGTTGGCAAGGGGATGATGGAAAAAAGGAACAGAGCCAAAGATAGAAGATAAGGAGCCTCATGAAGCCTGTGGGCACAATGTGGCTTTGGCAGAAGCTGAAGGCCTACCCCCTGTAAATGAAGGGCAGAGCTTGCTGCTAGCACTAAGGTTTGCAAATACTGAAGAAGTTAACAATGTTGATTTTGAGTGCATTGCATTGTTTAGAGATTTCAGCCACAGAGGGAATTAGTTCCTCTGCAGTGAGTGTACAAAGGGCTCTTGTAGCACCTTTGAGACTGAGTGTAAGGTTTTGTAGACTAGGTTGCATCTGAGGAAGTAGATCACGTCTATGAAAGCTAATGCAACAGTGTCTTTCACTCAGTTCCAAAGGTGCTCCAGGATCCCCTTGCATATTGATATTCCAGACTAAGGACTTTATCACACAGGGGAAATTGGGGGGAAAATTGGGGCTTTAAACAATGATTATCCCATAACAATTGCACAATTGTGATTAAGATTTTTATACACACAATTAAAGAG
Source organism: Sceloporus undulatus (assembly GCF_019175285.1). Classification (NCBI taxonomy): domain Eukaryota; kingdom Metazoa; phylum Chordata; class Lepidosauria; order Squamata; family Phrynosomatidae; genus Sceloporus; species Sceloporus undulatus. The sequence goes on from NC_056526.1 coordinate 34,544,993, forward strand.
CTATTATCCTGGGACTAAACAGGCAATAAACAGCAACAAATCATTCATGGGATTTCCCCATGATAGATTTGTTGCTGTTTATTCCTGGGATAATCGCTGTTTAATAATGACATCATGTGAAAATCTTAATTGCAATTGCGTGAATTTCACGGAATAATCATTGTTTAAAGCCCTGATTTTCCCTGTGTGATAAAGTCCTAACACAGCCCTGTCTCTGAATTCTTCAAAGAGTGGTCCAACACAGTGATTGGAAGGAGTATTATTTTTTTCTAACTACGACATCTAGAATCTCTCAACCAAGCATGCTGACCTGGACTTCTGGGAGCTGTGACTCCCTCGAAACTTTGCAAACTCTGGCCAAGCCAAGGAGCAGATCTCAATTCCAGGAATCAGGCTGCATCTACACTGCAGAGTCCACTTTGTCTGCCATGGCTCAATGCTATGGAATTCTGAGATTTGCAGTTCTGTGAGAGATTTAATCTTCTCTTTCAAATATCTCTGGCGCCACAACAAAATACAAATCCTATGATTCCATAGGATGGTGCCATGACAGTTAATACAGTATCAAAGTGCATTAATTCTGCAGTGTGGCAATAGGCTACATCAATTTATTTACTACTATCTTTTCTGTTCTGCTACCTTTCCCTTCTCCTCCGCCTTCCCTCTGTCTTCCTTGGAGGTGTCTGTAAGCCTAGGGCTGGCCCAAGCCATTTTGCTGCCTGAGGTGAAAGACAAGATGGTACGCTTCCTGTACTGTTCTCCATACTAGTAGTTGGATAATTCTTAAGGACTGGTAATGGAACATCATCTTCCAACACACTTGAGGCAGCAGGAGAGTTTAGGGGGCATACAACAGGTTGTGTGGCATACACAGTTCTGGCCTAAAACAGAGAAGAATTTAGGAGAAAAAGCTGTCCTCCTCTCCATCTGCCACGTGAAGCAGTTGCCTTCACAATAGAAGGATCAGCTCTTTACTAACCACCTCAGTGAGAGAAGCTTTGGCAGCTGAATAAAGTAGCTAAGGGGAGAAAGTGGAGAGGAAAACAGTAATTATTGCCTTGCATTGTTTATAAAAGTACCTAAAATATACTGACTATTGTACAAAAATAAATGTAAGTAGTCACCATATTCAAGTTCATAATTTGAAACAAATGAAACAAGCTTATGAGGGAGCTGGAGAGAAAAGAAAGAGGGATATTCATGCTTTTACTTTCTCCTTGATTTTGCAGCTGTAGAAATGCCACACTAATGTGTGTATCTTAGGGTACAAGAAATGACAATCTTTTTCTCAGCCTCCAGCAAAAACTGTTGTGTTGGCAAAAATATTATAAAATGCAACATGTGCAAAATTATATGCTTTCTCCCCTTGAAAACAGCATAAAGAAACAGCTAAATGGGAAGCTCTAGGTACACTATGTCTGGATGTAAGAGAGAACAAGTCTTCTGTACTTAGTAATAGCCTGTGCAAAACTGGATTTCAACAGGTGCTGCTTTTCTCAGTCTTGCCAAATCATGACAGAATAACCCTGGAAATGTGCAGCCCTTCAGAAGTTGTTGGACTGCATCCCTCCACCAACAACTGTGCTAGGAGTTGCAGTCCAAAAACATCTGGAACACAATATCTTCCTTATCCCTGCTGCAAAAACTACCTGTTCTACAAGGTTATCTACATAATGGGTTCTTTGTTCCCTTTTGTGTTTGATCATCCTAGGTATCTATCTTAACCAGAATATCTTTTGCTCTCTCGCTCTCTCTCTCTCTCTTTTAATGGAGTATATGCCAATCCTGCTTCCCAAGAAAGCTCAGCTGCTGAGGGAAGAATCCAAATGAGCCTAGGCTTAAAAAATATATTCCCTTCCTTTCTTTTCAGGCAGTGTGAGCTTCTGGAAACTCCAAACCAAGTGTGGGCAAACTACAGCCTAAGACTATATGCTGCCCTTGGACCAGTTTAAAAAAAAACTTTCTGCAAATGATCACATTTCTTGTGAGAGTGATTTTTTTTTCCCTTGTCCAGCAGCCTGCTGATCAGGGAGGAAATTGAAAAGTATGGGAAAATGAGGTGTCAGAGAGAGGGTGGGGAGAAAAATGTATGCTGACCCTTTTCTTCTGATCAAACCCAGCACTTCCTTCTGCCCCACTCACCAATAGCATAAGGCTTCCAACGGATTCCAAGCAGAGTTCAAGAGGGAAATACTTTTTTTGGACCTACAGTTCTCAAAAAATCCCAACCAATTAGACTCCCTAATATTAAGGTCCTAACTTTGCAAACAATCACATTTGTGCTTATTTTATCCACCATTTCCTTGCAGGTATCACAAAGAAGGGGAAATAATTTCAGACCAGACTTACTAGGATCTGTGACATAGTTAGTTGGCAAGAGACACAAGTCACTCCCCTGATCTTAGTCATTTTACAATAGATCTATTTTCTTTCTCCCGAGAAGTATTTACTTTTCCACACAAAAAGCGTTCCTCAGTTATATCACCTAACTGCACTGAGCTACATGACCCATGGGGTATCTTCCAGCCCTGTCTCTCTCAAGCAAAGAATAGCAAAAGCAGGGGTGGAAAACCAGCAGGTCCTTCTGCTCCTCACAGCTCATGAAGGATTCTTCACTCTGAAATGTTGAACCAATGATCACCCATTAGTGTTTCTAGTTAAAGGTAATCAAGATCTTTTCAGTACAGATGCCACACCATAACTTAGTGGTGGTATATATGCTCACATAAGGATTCCAACTCCATTCTTGATAGCAGAGCTTCCAAAGAGCTTCCAAGTGACCTCAGAAGACCACTGGGCAGAGTGAGGCAGTTGCCTCATGTGGCAGATGCTCAGTGACAGCTGTGACAGTTCCTTGGCTATTCCTCTCAAATCCTGTCCAACACTTCATGGGTAGACAGAACTATGTGTTTTCCACAAAGCCCAGTTTGATTCCTTAAAAACAGGTGTGTTAATCTCAGGTGTAGTGGAGGAGCAGTATAAACGTAAGCTTCAACTCGGAGTCTGATCTGCTTCTCCATATAGAATGGGAAAGAGGGGCGCCATCTCATTATTTGTCTCAGGCATGTCTTCAGTTATCACAGGGGCAGGGAACATGTGGATATCCAGATATCTGTGGACTCCAACTCCCATCACTCTCATTCACCTGGCTGACCTGGGCTGATGGGAATTGGAGTCCAATAACATTGGGATGGTTCCTTAGATTTGTTCTCTGTAGATTCTATGAATGGTTTGTTGCTGGACCATTCCTGATTCTTCCTGGCATAAGTCCTGGATCAGCGCAACATCATCCAAAACTCTTCAGCGCAATCACATGACTTTGCCGGGACTATGTCGTTTACTCCCAGCTTTTTTCCCCCATATGAAAATCTCCATAGATTTGTGATGCCCTTGTATGATTAAGGCAAGGAATAATCAGAGGTAGCTTTTCCAGTTCCTTATTCTGAAATATAGCCTATAGCACTTGGTATTCCTTGACAGTCTCCCATCCAAGTACTAACCAGGGCTGACCCTGCTTAGCTTCCAAGATCAGATGGAATCTGGTGTCTTTGTGGTATTTAGATATACCTATACATACTAGACTAGGGCCAGCATGACATAGTGGTTTGAGTGTTGGACTATAACTCTGGAAGCAACTCCCAGCTTGTCCATGAAACCCACTGGTGGATCTTGGGCAAGTCACACACTCTCAGCCTCAGGGAAGGCAATGTCAAACCTCCTCTGAACCAGTCTTGCCAAGAAAACCCCTTGATAGAGTCACCTTAGGGTCATGATAAATCGGAAATGATTTGAAGGCACATAACAACAACAACAACAACAACAACAACCATCTATAGTTAGATGTAATGGGCCCCGAGGGAGCAAACATAACCAGGACTGGCAGTGGTGAGGTAGGAAAGAGACATATGGCACTGGTAGAGAACACACAGTGACTAAGGGCTAGTCTTATAGAGCCATTCTAGTTTGCCCTGGCAGCAGCTCTGTCCAAGATAGTGCTTGATGGAGAATAAACCCAGAGAAGAATATGAAAAGGTTCCTTTTTACAGTACAGAACCCAGAACCATGATGGCTGGACCCAGTGGATTCTGGAAATTGTAATGAAATGCTAAAGAAATTTTTGAAGACTGGCTGAAAAGATAGGAGTAGATCTCTTGAGATCCTGAGCGAGGCATCAGAGCAGTGTCTGGGTGAGGAAAAAATGTGTTCAAGACAGTTTCTCGGGGCCAGTTCACCAAAACGACATTTTGTACTGAAATCTGACAACACTTCAAATCTTTTGCTTTTTGTCATTTGAAATATTGAGCAAACTAGAAGTATATTTGTAAAACCTGCACATTGTTGGATAGAGCAGGAATAGACAGAGTGCAGCCCTCCAGATATGATTGGACTACAACTAATCTGAACCCTACACAGCCTAAGCAATGAAGAAGAATGCTGGGAGTTGCAGTCCAACATCATCTGAATTGCTGTAGCTCAACCAATCTAATATAGAGCTTCCACCACAGAAACACAATTCAGATAGGACTTTGTCATGTTTGAAAGGTCGGCTTAGGCATTTCCCAAATGGTGCTCTCCAGATGCTAGGGATAACAACTCCTATCATCCTTTATCATTCTGGCTGGGGAAAGTGGACACTGTAGTATCAGAAAAGTGCCAGACTAGGGAAAGGCTGCTATAGATCATCCTGGTAATGCAGGTAAACCATAAAGCCCTGCTTCAACTTTCATTTTTCATGGAGGTGTATTTTGAATTGAATAAGAGTTGTAGGAACCACTGACACCGCCAGACCCATGCAAGCTGAAACAAAGTGGAAAAGTTCTGTAATCTTTCTCCTCATTGTCAGCCTTGCCTCTCCTTTAATAGAGATCTCTCCCTTTACCTTATTTAGCTATTCCTTTCCCTTGATCTTTGTCTGGCATCATGTATGTCATGGGTCAAGAAAATGAGTGGTTAAAAAAAAGAGAGGAATGGAAACCCTTGCAAGAGGTATTGTCCTGTTTCGACTCTCATTGGTTTAGCTCTACTGCGGGACATGTCAACTGTAGAGTCTGGTATATACATGAGTCTGGTATAGCGGTTAGAATACTGGCCAATTCAGGTGCTACACCTCTTTGAAGACTCACTGGTTAATTTTTGGCCAGTCACACTTTCTCACCCTGAGCTACCTCACAAAGTTGTTGTGAAGATAAAACTGGCAAAAAGGAAAGCCATGTAAACCTTGTGCTCATTGGAGGAAAGGCAGGATATAAATGTAACTAATTAATTGTGCAGGTACAAAGAAATAAAACAGATTGATAGTTTTTTGTGGGTTTTTCGGGCTATGTGGCCATATTCTAGCAGAGTTTCTTTCTGACATTTCGCCAGCATTTGTCTCTGAAGATGCCAGCCACAGATGCTGGCAAAACGTCAGGAAGAAACTCTGCTAGAACATGGCCACATAGCCCGAAAAACCCACAAAAAACTATGGATGCCGACCATGAAAGCCTTCGACTTTACATTAAAATACTGTAGATTCAAATTACAAGAATTAGGAAGAACTCCCTAATGGTAACAGCTGCTTTACAGTGGAACAGACTGCTTCAGAACATGGTGGACTTGTCTTCAGCTGGAGATTTTTAAACAAAGGTTGGGTGGCCTTCTCTCAGGGGTTTTTTAGCTGTGAATTTCTACACTGCTAGATACTTTCAAGTTCTACTAACCTATAGTTTTTTGTGGGTTTTTCAGGCTATGAGGCTGTGTTCTAGAAGAGTTTATTCCTGATGTTTCGCCAGCCACAGCTGCTTGCGAAACGTCAGGAATAAACTCTTCTAGAATACAGCCTCATAACCCAAAAAAATCACAAAAAAACTATAGGTTAGCAGAACTTGAAAGCCTTCAACCTCACACTAGGCTAACCTGTCTGCCTTTAAATTGTCTCTCGTTTTATCTGTTCCTGTCCTTACACAAGAGGTGGAAAGTGGGAGAAAGTAATGGAAGGGCGTAAAGTCGAAGGCTTTCGTGGCTGGCATCCATAGTTTTTTTGGGGGGGGGGGGTTGAGCTATGTGGAAGGGCTTTTATTTTTTCCAGAGCACAGCTTGACTCTCAGACATGCACCCCCAATCAGTGTGACAAGTAGTCTTGGTGGCCTGGGGGATTTGGGAAGTTGCAGTCCAAAAATGCACTGCAAGCTCTGCTGCAGAGCTAGTTGGCCAATAGCTTTGCATCAAATATAAATCAGAATGGCATCTATAATACAAAAGAAATCCTCATGCTCCTCTCTGCCACCTGATGTGGGGACCCAAGGTTAAGCAGTGTGTGTGTGTGTGCGTGCATGTGCGTGTGCCTTCAAGTTACTTGTCAGCTTATACTAAAGGGTCTTCTTAGGCACGGAATACTCAAGATAGTTTTGCTAGTCCCTTCCTTTGAAATATAGCCTACAGTACCTGATATTCATTGGCAGTCTCCCATCCACGTAATAACCAGGGCTCACCCTGTCTAGCATCCAAGATTGGATGACATCTGGTGCCTTTAGGGTATACTGTATAGGCAGATCAGAAGAAGTCCAGACCTAGCAATTTGTAGCTTTGCTTGAGTATATAGCAAGAGATTCATTGTGCTTTTTCCTACAGGTTGACAACAAACAGAACTTGTTAGCAGCTGTCTCACTACTGAAGTCTCAGTAGCTTTCAGACTGTCTCAGCTTCAAAGCCTCACATTTTCTCCTCTCTGTCTTTTCCAGCGTATCTTATGGCAGGAATCCAGGATCAAGGTGTTTGACCTGAGTTTCCCACTCTGGCTCCTGTGACCTGCTGCCCCATCTGTTAGCCAGCTCCCACACTTGTGGGAGGTAGAACAAGAGAGAGGGAAAGAAAGAGAGAGAGGGACAGGCGGAAGAAGAGTCAGTGGGATTAACATTAATCCTACAGCTTTGCTCACTTCCAGCCAGACAAGAACAGCTACCGGTTTAGCAACAGACTCCTTGGTCACTCCTTTAACCTCTACCTAGAAGGGAGACTGGGATCCCCATCTACATCTTTCTTTTTTTCCCTGGGAGACCAGACAGCTAAGAACCAAATCAGCTTGTTGGCTTCATGAAAGCTACAGAAGGGAAATACCAAGGAGTATCAGGAAGACAGATGAAAATTAAGAGTCCCCCTCTCTTCAGGAAACCCAGAAGTTTCTTGACAGGTGAGTCTTGATTCTTAGTAACCCAGAAGATAAAGGGCCAAAGAGAAAGACCAGCAATGGGGACATTCTGGAGCACAACCACTCACTGACATCTGTACATACAGGAAGACAAATCCAGAGAGGAGTTCCCTTCTTCAGAAAGACATATTGTTAAATTTCTGTGACGGGTTTCCACAAAGGGGCCAGAAGATGAGTCTTGGGAAGCTACCAGTGATAGGTTGGGTGTCAGGCTCCCACAGCAAGCGCCGCCTCAAAACAGAGCTGACGCCAGACATGATCAGCCCACCACTGGGGGACTTCCGCCACACCATGCATGTGGGCCGTGGCGGGGATGCCTTTGGGGACACTTCCTTCCTGAGGAATCATGGTGGTGAGGATGCCAAGCCCAACAACTTCTTTGCTCGGACCCTGCGACATGTGCGGAGGAGCCCACTAAGGAACCGGGGAAACCAAAGCAAGGATGAGGCCTCTTCTATGCCTCCTGCCATCTCACCCATCATCAAAAATGCTGTGTCATTGCCTCAGCTCAATGAGGGGAGCTACCACAGTGATGGTCTCGGGGTAAAGTTTGCCTTCAAGAGCACCCCCAACAGCTTTTCTGACTATGGTAGGTGGCTTCTGGGTGTGGAGATTGGGGCCAGATGGGGTACCTTGCTTCAGACTCTGTATGAGATTTAGTTTTCTTTGGTAGAAACACTCACAGACAGTCATCCACAATTGCCTCTTTGCTGTATTTTTTTTATTTTATTTTATTTTTATTTTTTTGTATATTTAAGACTGACAAGAGCTGTGAATATTTAAAGGTAGCACTCTGAGCTTGACCTCCTCCAACCCTCAACTGCATTAATTCTGCGGATTAATGCTCGACTAATCCCTTTCTCTTGATATTCACTTATTTTACCCATATGACACAGTCCTACAACCTGTTATGATACCAAACTGGTACTTTAAAATAGGAAGGACAGGCTATTGAGTCACTGCAGTGTCCTATTAAACCAGGATTGGGTTGAAAGTAGAGCTGGATCTCTAGCCCTTAGAGCTCTGGGAGATTTGCAGTCGGTCAGAAAGGATTTCTGACTCCCAGGTCATTTGACAATAACAAAAGCCAGCTGCAACAAAGTCACTCCTCTCTGAAGATCAGTTATGTTGCTGAAATGAGAAAGGGGTGGGATAACCAGGAGTGGATTTTTGTGGGGAAGGATTGTGAGCTTGGTTCAATCTTGACATTCAGAAAAAAAAACCCAGGCTCAGAATTCTTTCATTGTCCCTTGTGCCAGGATCTGGTTGGTGGGTCATGGGATTCTAGTGTTTAAAAATAAAAGGCAATCCCACAAGTCTAAAATCTGTCCACACCCTTGCTATATAACCAATGTCAAATTACAGCCTTGCAAAGTTATTCCAGGAGCATCGCAGGCAAATATGAGTTTGCAAGTGTTTAGATCTAAAACTCCTTTAAGAGAAGGAAACAAAAGACTGCATAGAATGAGAATTTATTCCCAGGACGGAACTCTCCTGGAGAGCCAGCATGGTGTAGTGGTTGAGTATTGACCTAGGACTCTGGGGCCTCATTCCCACTTACAGATAAATCGGTGTGCGATCCAAATCGATGAATGGATTCAACATTGGATCATGGTTTACACTATACTTGCCCTGTCATTTTCGTGCATCAAAATAACTCACTTGTGGTTCGCATTCATGAATGAATCGATTCAAAATGATTCGGCTCCAGCCAGCCAAAAAGTAAATTTGAATCAATTCCTATTCTGGTTCACACTTGCATTGAATCGATTTGGTGAAAAGGACACAGAAAAAAATAGTGTTAAAAAGACGTGGGTTAAACGGGTCTGGTGCATGGCCCTCCTCACTGAATCACTTCAGCGAATTGATTTAAGTGGTAGCCAGGGTTCAAACCGAATTGTGATCTGGTTTAAAAGATAGTGGGAATGAGGCCTGGGAGATCAGGATTCAAATCCCTGCTCAGCCAAGAAAGCCCACTGAGGGACTTTGGGTATGTCACACACTCTCAGCCTTAAGCCAATCTTGCAGAGCAAAAAAACATTTTAGGTTCATTTTAGGATTACAATAAACTGAAAATGACTTGAAGGTGCACAATTGTAGTAACAGAACTCTCCAAGGCTTTCAGATAAACAGTTTGGGAGTCCCAGAATCCCCCAGCCAGCATGGAAGTGGCAAACTATCTGCATGATTCTAGGAGTTGTAGTCCAAGCATAGTAACTATTCCAGGCTCTGCTCAGATACCTTTTCTTTGTCTCTTAGCCAAGTGGTAGTGAAAAATATAAGGGCACTCTGTGGATCTCATCCACTTCTTTGTGATTGTTCTTCCACTAGCCTTCTCTGGTTTACAACAAAATGATGTTTCTTCCAAGGCATAAAAGTCCAAAATGTACTTGGCATTCTCCTGCTAATCTCTAAAAAAACCAAAAGAGGTCAGAAATAGCTACATCCATTTTCTGGTCCACCCAATTCTCCACAGAAGGTTTGAAAGATGGGTAATGGGAAGCATGATTTGAAAAGGCAGAGAGAGGGAGAGGAAGGGGCAGGGTAAATCGTCCTTTGCTAAATATGTTTGTTATTGGTGAGTACAACTGGATGGAAGAAAGTCTTGTAAAGAAAAGAGATATTTCAAAAATCAATATAATACCAGAGACATCTTCCCTTCTGTAGATCAAGCATGGTGTTAGTCAGGGACGTCACTAGAGGGATGCAGGGTGTGCAGCTGCATCAGGTGACACCCAAAGGTGGTGGTGGGGGAGGTGACACCACTACTATACAAACATTTGCCATTTGGCAGAAATGGGCTGTGGCGTTTGCCCGCATCCCTTTAAAATGCTGAAGAGATTACGTGAGTGAGACAAGGCTCAGTGGAAAAATTAATTGAAATTTGTTTTATTTTTAAAAATTTAAAATTTAAATATTCTATTCTTTTAAAACTTTCTTTAAAGACATCACATCTTACCAAATTTTCACGTTAACCACATGAAATAATGTACGTGAAAATACATTGAGGCTGTGCGTATGATATTGTATTATTATTATTATTATTATTATATTTTCTTATATCCCGCCTTTCTCCCAACATAGGGACTCAAAATGGGACTCAATATAGAGGTATAATTTTAATTTTGCTATGTGGAGAGATCTTGTAGCACCTTTGAGATTAACTGAAAGAAAAAAATTGGCAGCGTGAGCTTTCGTAGACTTCAGCCTACTTCCTCAGATGCATTTTCCTAGTTGTTCATGTCACAACTATTGCCATTACATTCAGTGATATATGGGAATTATAATTTATAAATAACATTTATAAGGATTCTGTATGGTGTGGGAAGGGGTCAATGAGAGGCGGGGGGATATTCATAAGTTATCGCACTGGGTGATGCCAACCTTAGTAATGCCACTGGTGTCAGTGCATCATATAGAGTCTCATATATGACCCTTACAGGTTCTCTTTCATTACATAGTATAAATCCAGTGACCTAGCTTGGCCAGTTGCCTAGTTTCCCCCTTATCTATTGCCTAATTCTTTGCTTTAGAACATAGTGCTACCATTTGTTGTTCTGCACTGGAATCTCTTAAGCCATGTTACTGGGGGAAAGCAAGATAAGCTTTGCAAGAGGCAGAAATGAGAGCAAAACAAAGAGCATCAAGATGAGCCTTGCAAAGCCTTGAGCAAATGAGATAAGATTAATGTTTAAAATCAGAGCCTGACAAAGAAAAAGGGGGAGGGGGGAATAATAAGCCTGCTGCTTAACTTGACATAAGAATGGGCAGACTGCAGTTCTGGTAGTTGGACTGCTACTCTGAGCATTCCTCATCATTGACTCTGCCACCTAGGGTTGCTGAGAGTTGTAGTCCAGCAGCATTTGTAGAGCCATAGTTTCTCTATCCTTGCTTTATATGTTAGAGATACACTCTGTCCCATCTAGCCAGCCTCACTTTAAACAGAGAATATGAGTAAACAGCAAAAGAGGATCATACCACTGCTGTCATGTCCTTGTTCTCAGTAACATGGTGAAAAACTTACAGATGTGCAAAGTTAGGACCCAGGATAGGACAGAGTTCCTCTGTTAACATGCTGTATACTCACACAGTTTATGCGCCTCATAGCCTGTTCACATTATGCTGAACGCAAGTAGAGATTGGGAAGAAGAGCAGTGGATATGATCACACTCCCTCCATCAGAGCTCATTGTCTATGAAGAGGGCCCTTGGGTGTTTGCTTCCACAAGGTGTTTCATTTGACTAAAGATCTCAAACAAGATGTCTTGTTTGTTACTAAGTAATGCAAGGGTTTGTTACTAATTAATGCAATTAGCTTGTTACTACAGTAGTTAATGAAATGGTAATCCTCCAGACGTTTTGGATTGCAGCTCCCATCATCCTTCACCACTGGCTGTGTTGGCTAAGGATGCTGGAAGGTGAAGGGACATCTGGAGGACTACATGTCCCTCTATCTTATAATCACTCTGGGAGATTTTCAGTCTGAGAAAAACAGTAAGTATGACTTAAATAAATACATAATGCCCTGGATCCAGATGTACGCAACATACTTAGGATGGGCCGTCCTGTGCTGTCCTTCTGACAGCAGGCAAAAAAAATTTCTATTCACACAAGCCTTCAGCAATTCACTGCCTGTTACGGTCAGAAGTTTTTAAATGGACATGCTGGATTTCTTCAAATTTCATTGTATCTTTATTAATAATGTGTTTTAAAACGGTTTTGACAAGTTTTTTGACATATTTTAATATGTATTATTTGTTGTTGTTTTTCTTGGAACCTTTTTGTTTATTTGTTTTATTTATATCCCACCTTGCTCTCTCAGCAATGGACCCAAGGTGACTTACAAGATATATTGAGTGCTGCCTTGCATCCCAGTTCTGGGAGAAAGGCAGAATATAAATCAAACAAGTAAAGAAACTGGATAACTAAATCTGGATCCAGCTCAATATGTACAATCAAAAGCAGCCCAGATTTTATGGGCATTTCTTTCTAGATGGATTAGTTATTGCAAAGTGCAGCAAGAGAGGAATTATAGGACTGAACAGGAGGTCTAAGGGTAGAGTCCTAGTCATACTGGCAACAGCCAGAATTATTTCTGAGGTTTTGGGTGGTTTATTTTTGGATTTGCTTGTTTTTTAAAGACTCAGTAGGATCAGTTGGTAAATCTATCTGCTGGTTTGTCAAAGTTCAATAGCTATGCATGCATGCAAACAGTGAAATTTAATAGTTTAGGAGCAGTCTTTCCAAAGGTATTACAAATGTCTGTTTCTGCAGAGCTGGGATGTATGCCTGGGGTACCGAATGCCAAAAAAGCAGCTGTTGGGGAAGAGGATTATTTTTATTGCTCATGGAATTTTGAGCATGTCAGAGAGGAAAGGAGGCAAGGGTAATGTGGGTGTAACTTGGGGGAAAGGGTGATAGTAATGTGGGCTGTTGAGTAAAAGGTGGACCTATGGATGAAGATGCAGGAGACCAACCTGCTGCAGGATGTATGTAGGCTTAAACCTAGCAACCAGTTGAGTATATCACTTGATCTTCCTCAAGTGGGTAGTTGAGACTGTCCTTTCTACTTCCCACAATCAATACAATAGGAGAGTCCAGACCAGGACCATCTCAAAATACTTTGTAGCCTGAGGCAGAGATGGCAAAACAACCACCTTTCAATTCTATGTACAGTCAGTCCTCTGTATCCAAGGATTTTTGATCCATGGATTCAAGCATCCATGGCTTGAAAATATTATATATATATTTTCATTCATTCTAAAACCAAACCTTAATTTTGCTATTTTATATATGGGACACCATTTTACTATGCCATTATATTTAATGGGACTTGAGCATCCATGGAGTTTGATATCCAATGGAGGGTGGGGGTGGGGCGTGATTTCCTGGAACCAAACTCTAGTAGATTCCAAGGGCCCACTGTATTATATTTACAACTGAATACAATTGTCCAGAGGAGGGTGACCAAAAATGGTGAAAGGCCTGGAAACCATGCCCTATGAGGAGTGACTTAGGGAGCTGGTTACATTTAGCCTGGAGAAGAGGTTAAGAGGTGATATGATAGCCCTGTTTAAATATTTGAAGGGGTGTCATTGATGATGGAGCAAGGTTGTCTTTTGCTGCTCCAGAGACTAGGAGACAGGGCAATGGATTCAAACTACAGGAAAAGATATTCCAACTCAACATTAGGAAGATCTTCCTGACAGTTTTGAGCTGTCTGACAGAGAAACATGCTTTCTCGGCATGAGATGGAGTCTCCTTCTTTGGAGGGTTTTAAACAGAGGCTGGATGGCCATCTCTCAGGGGTGCTTTGACTGTGTGTTCCTGCATGGCAGGAGGTTGGACTGGATGGCTCTTGGGGTCTCTTCCAACTCTATGATTCCATTAATCTTGCTTCAGTGTTTCTGACAGTGACAGCAAGTTAGTTTAGAGGATGCAGGAAAAGCCCAGACGAGGAAGGTAGCTTAGTAGGAATGCCTAGGAGGGTGCCACCATTGCCCCATTCCCAGCACTGGCTGCCAGAGGCAATTGCTTCATTCTGCCTTTTTGGTGGGATCAGCCAATTCTGATTCAAGTTCCAAATTTTGGAGAGCGTTCTGGCTTTGATTGCACAGAGTCTGCTTTCTTTACTACTTACAGAGCCTGCATCTGCAATGTAAAATGTCCACACTGCAGCATTTGCAGTGTGAGGTGGGGGGCTAGGAGGGAGGTGAATAAGGGCCTCTGTTCTGAGCTCCTGTTGCTGCAAAAGTGTTTCTTTCCCAGCTGGGAAGCCTGTTTAGCATTGCCAATGCCAACCTGCAAGATAGACGTGGGGCAATGCTGCCCTCTGTTGAGCATTGGCACTCATGCAGCAGTTGCACTAGACACAATTCAACCGCTCCTCTGTGCTTTTATAATTCCTTATCTTTCCTTGTTCCTCCCCCCGTGCCACCCCCAGGAGGATTCTAATATCATGAGCTAAGCCTAGAGAATGATAAGGTTGACCGTTCTTTTAAATATAAACCTAGTTCCCTATTCTATCAATTTTGTACAGTCAGTATTGCAGTGTAATCAAGCCTGCAGTCCCATCACTCACTATATATTTGCAGTCTAACCAACCCTATTATTTAATTGTTCAGAGCAGGTGTCTGGTGCTTAATTCATTTCATTCTAAGTGTAATGGGCACTGCAAAGAACCAGAGGATAGTCAGAGGGACAGATGGCTAAGGTACCCTTTCCTAGCATTTTAACTGTGGATGGGTTGGACTGCACCTCCCATAATTCCTGGACAGCATGACAATACTGGCTGGGAGGAAGTTCAGAGAGGCTGTTAGCTAAAGAGAATATAATATTGTTGAAAAAATGTAACTTACCTCTCCCTTTTTGTAGTCTCATTTGGGATGCAGACAGGTATTATTGCATGGACTTTGCTGCCATTGCCACCTCCCGACTGCATCCAGGCAAAGATCCTGCTAAAATCCGCTCTCAGCTGGCCAATCTGCAAGGCTGGGAAGCTCCCAAAAGTGAAAAGAGGCCAGCTGAGGGTGGATTTTAGCTGGAATTTTGACTGAATGCAGTCAGGAGGCAGCAACGGCAGCAAAGTCCATGCAATAATACCTGTCTGCATCCCAAATGAGACTACAAAATGGGAGAGGTAAGTCGCATTTTATAACAATGCGATAATCTCCTAAAACAGCATCCCCTAAACTGAGACCCTCAGCATGGTTTGCACTGCAACTTCCATCAGTTACATGCTGGATGGGAATGATGGGAGCTGCAGTTCAACCCACCCAGCAAGCATCAACTCAGGGAACGCCGGCCGGGACCTAGCCAGGATTTTGGAAAGGGGGGGGGGTCCAGAGTAAGGAGCCCTGGTGGCGCAGTGGTTAAATGCCTGTACTGCAGCCATTCACTCAAAACCACAAGGTTGCGAGTTCAAGACCAGCAAAAGGGCCCAAGCTCGATTCAGGCTTGCATCCTTCCGAGGTCGCTAAAATGAGTACCCAGACTGTTGGGGGCAAATTAGCTTACTTGCTAATTAGCTTACTTGCTGTTCACCGCTATGATCTTTGGAATAGCGGTATATAAATAAAACTAATTATTATTAATTATTATTATTAATTAAGTGCCACCATTATAATGGGGCTTGGGTGCGGCGGTGCGGCAGCATGAACCATTCATTTTATCTAACGGAAGGGGGGGTCCGGACCTCAAGAAACCCCCCCCCCGGCTACGTCCCTGCGCCGGCCATGATTAAAGTGATTAATATTTTCATGAAAATATCCTTAAATTAATTATTCCCAAACTGCAGACCAATGATTCCTTTAACAAAATAACAAAACAATCCTTTTGGTTTATCCATCATTTGCTGCCTAATGAAGCAAGCATTCAGCATCAACCACCTTCTTTCTGCCATTATGTGGACAGTGGCATTATGCTATTAGATGGAATAAGGAGGATACACAGGGATACCCTGGTTTACCTTGTGCTATAGCTGATAGGGGTGAGAAGCATTTCCATTGCTCAAGAATTATGTTGGCCCCATCCTGCCTGGGAAAAGCAGGAGGTGGAATGTCAGGGGAGGCCATCTATGTACCCTGTGGTTCATAGGGAAGAGAGTCTATGAACATCCCTTGGATAGATCCAAGGGATATCAGGCTAATTTCACGGGTGCTGACTGAGGAAATAAATGCCCCCACTCTTGACTATTAGGATATTTTAGGAGCCAAGATTCAATTTGACAGAAGGAAATCAGCAAAGACTTACATATAAGATTAATTTCTGGGTGTTTCCAGGCTGAACATAAGAGTTCATGACAGCAAACATCTAGGGCAGAAACAAGGAACATATGGACCTCCAGATGTTGTTGTACTGTAACTCCCAATATTACTTAGAATCATAGAATCATAGAGTTGGAAGAGACCACAAGGCCCATCCAGTCCAACCCACTGCCATACAGGAAATCCATATCATAAGCATCTCCGACAGATGGCCATCCAGCCTCTGTTTAAAGACCTCCAAGGAAGGAGATTCCACTTCACTCCTAGGGAGTTTGTTCCACTGTCGGACAGCCCTTACTGTCAGGAAGTTCTTCCTAATGTTGAGGTGGAATCTCTTTTGCTGTAGCTTGCATCCATTGTTCCGGGTCCTGTTCTCTGGAGCAGCAGAAAACAAGCTTGCTCCCTCTTCAATATGACATCCCTTCAAATATTTAAACAGGGCTATCATATCACCTCTTAACTTTCTCTTCTCCAGGCTAAACATCCCCAGCTCCCTGAGTCGTTCCTCATAGGGCAAGGTTTCCAGACCTTTCACCATTTTAGTCGCCCTCCTTTGGACACGCTCCAGTTTCTCCACATCCTTTTTAAACTGTGGTGCCCAGAACTGGACACAATATTCCAGGTGGGGCCTGACCAGAGCAGAATACAGTGGCACTATTACTTCTCTTGATCTAGACACTATACTTTTATTGATGCAGCCTAGAATTGCATTGGCCTTTTTAGCTGCCGCATCATACTGTTGACTCATGTTCAACTTATGGTCTACTTGGACTCCTAGATCTCTTTCACATGTACTTTCATTCAGCAATGTGTCTCCCATCCTATACCTGTGCATTTCATTTTTCTGCCCTAAGTGCAGTACCTTACATTTCTCTGTGTTGAATTTCATTTTGTTAGCTTTGGCCCAGCTTTCTAGTCTATTCAGATCATTTTGAATGTTGGTCCTGTCCTCTGGAGTATTAACTATTTCTCCTAATTTGGTGTCATCTGCAAATTTGATAAGTGTGCTCCCAATTCTGTCATCCAGGTCATTGATAAAGATGTTGAATAACACTGGGCCCAGGACAGAGCCCTGTGGGACCCCACTGGTCACTTCCCTCCTGCTGCGTCACACTGTTGACTCATGTTCAACATGTGGTCTACTTGGACTCCCAGATCCCTTTCACATGTAGTTTCATTCAGCCAGGTGTCACCCATCCTATATCTGTGCATTTCATTTTTCCGCCCTAAGTGCAGTACCTTTCATTTCTCCTTACTGTGGACTGTGCTGCCTAGGGCTGCTGGGAGTTTCAGTCTAACATGTTCTTGAGAGTCACACATTTCCCAGTTCTGGTTTAGGGGAAGCCATTGTTGTATACAGAGAGCAAAGCTATTTCACTGCATCCTTTTTGTATCCAGTTCATAGTATACATGGAATACATAGAATAGTACACATGGAGACCTCACACACCTCTCCCCTTTTTCTAGGGCGAAGAAGCAAAAATGAGTAAGTTGAGTCATCTCTGTTCATTACAGATGCCTTCTTGTGTTAGTTAAGCTCCTATTGAAGCATATTAGCAGAACATTACAGACCATTTGCCATCAGGTCCTAAGAAGAGTCAATTCTATATGGATAGTTATATATTAATGTAATCTTAGTCAAGAATTAGATAATTGGGAGAGATCCTGTGGTGTCATTTGGGCTCACCCATATCAGTATTTTTCTGAGTTTAGAATACAGTACTCAGAAAAAATGCTTCTGGTATTAATTTGGAGGGAGCAGCATATCTGAGTTATCAGGTGCTAATTCTGCTGATATGTCTTATTGCAAAAAATAAATAAATGGGAAAGTCAGACAACAAATGCAGTATACCATGATCTTACTCAGATTGTGTACATTTCCCCTACTGCATCTGGTACTCATACTGTTGGACGAAGGATGGGCACTAGGTTAGCTCAGGGATGAAAAATGTGCTCTCAGCACTGAGAACTGCTCATTGGAAATCACTCATAAGCCACTGAGCTGTGGCTGATTTGCATATTTTAGTTGCATGCCATTAACATAACGTGCATCAGCATGGCAAATGTGAATCAACATTAGCTTGACATAATGCCCTCAATCTACAATAGCTTCATCGTGAAATTGTTATCCTCTGATGCAGGGAATTCTTGACTAAGCACTTGGAAAACTTTGAAATCTTGCAGGAGAAATTGCATCACTTGTCAGATATAATCAATTTATTCTACATTGTTTCCTTGTTTAACATTTTGCTATCGCAGCTATCAACATCTCTCCGACCACGAGGTTGTAAGGTTGGAAATAACTATCCATGCGATTTCTTAATGGAAAGAATTTTCCTAATGTCCAGTCTTAGGGAAGCAGATAACAAAGTAGTATAACTAAGCAGAAAGTAATTATGAAGAAGTCTTTCTCCCTCTCTGATATTGCTGGAATTCAAGGTTAAAAAATTCTACTAAATATTGAGAGATCCAGGACACAGTTGCACTATGAAATTTGCTATTAGAAGATATAGTGATGGCTGCCAACTTGGATAGCTTTGAAACTTTATTGGGCTAATTTATGAAGGACAAGAACATTGGTATCTACTAATCATGATGGCTATAGGTATTTTCTCCAGTACCAGAGGTGGCATGCCTTTGTATAGCCGTTGCTCAGAAATATGAGTAGGAAGGTATGTCTTGCTCAGGGGTGACTGGGTGGCTTCTGTGTGAGCAGCATACAGTACTGAGGTAGAAGGACATTTAATTTGATCCGGTATGGCTCTTCTGATGTTCTTAATTCAATAGGCATACAAATATCCATTTCCCCTTTGACCCCACTGTAGATAACATGTGAAGTCAAATAGGTGATCTTTCATGCTGAGGTGAAAAATTAGAATGCGGATAGAAAGAGAACTGTCCTCCACAGTGCAAAGGCTTTTTTTTTTAATTGCCAGAATCAGGTTAGTTCCTGTTTATCCCCAAGTGAGCCCAGCTTAGTGTGGGCTATGTGCAGCCAAATCTCAAAAGGAATAGTAAAGCTTTGTGTTTCTATCAGCTTATTGACCACCCAGATCTGAGGAATCCTTTTTTCTCAGGATTTTTTTGCTGAGAAAGAGTAGACGCAGGAGCTTATCGCATGAACTTTAAAACCAACTCAAGCCTCCCAGGCTGCAGCCGGGACACGGGATGGAGGCAGGGATTATTGCATGCTAAATCACCACCTAATCACCGGTGGCCATCAGCCCGGGTCCAAGCTGGGTCCCAGGCATGCTCCACCAGCACTTTTTTGTACTCAGAAGCTTTCCAGCTTCTAGAAAGTGCTGGCAGAATACGGCTTGGACCCAGGCTGATGGCACCCGGCAATTAGGCAGCGGTTTAGCATGCGATAATCCCTGCCTCCATCCTGTGTCCTGGCTGCAGCCCTGGAAGCTTGAGCCGGTTTTAAAATTCATGCAATAATCTCCACAGACTAACTTTACTGATTCCTGAGACAGGTAGCAGCTAATGTAGATCCATTTACATGGTGTGCATCATAGAAATATAGGAGGATGTTCGTGCTCTGCCTGGTACAGAAAAAGTGCATCCCTCCAGGCTGTTATTTGACCAGCCTTCCTCCCCACTAGTTCTTCTACTTAGGGCTAATGAAAGATGCAGGCTAGGAGGGACAAATTTTCCTCACTCCTCTTGTGCTCTTACACTCACCTGAATGGGTTGGTTCTACCACAGTGACACATACTTTTAACTCTCTATTGATTTTATGGCCTTTTCAGGATTGGAATCCGGATTTTGTACCATCCCTCGTGTCCCTCGCTCAGAGAAGTGTCAGGAGAGTTCCCACCTGGCTGAATCAGCATTGACGCGTTCAGACTCTCTGCTGTCTTTTCGCCTCGACCTCGGTCCATCCCTCATGAGTGAGCTCCTCCACGTCATCAGTTCCACAGGTGACAGCAACCAGGCCAACAGGGAGGATGAGGAAAAAGATGGAAGCCAAACGTCAACCAGCAGTGGCACTGTCTCTCCTCTTCCTCTCAAGAGTACCTGGGTGGAAGACTCTGTGTCTTGGAGATCAGGGTCTCTGCGTGCTAACTGTGAAGAAAGCAGAGCTGGATCGAGTTTGTGGGGTCAGTCCGGAGCCAGTTCTCCACTGGGCCGTTCACTGTGTACTAATGGAGATTCTCAATCCATAGAGCTTTCTCAGGAAGGATCACCCTGTTCTAGAGGGAAGATCCTAAACTCTGAACTGGGAGCAATGCCAAAAACGACCCCTTGGCAAGAATGCCAGGATGACTGCAACTTGGAAGCAAGAGAATTCAAGCAGACTTCACAGGCCTTAGCTTGCCATTATGGCATAACAAGCACCTACCAGGTTGGCCAGCAAGAGCAAGAAGAGTCAAGGAGCCAAGCCTCATGGGAAAGCCCAGATGCCAACACATGGCACATTAAGGAAAGGGTAGCAGAGTGGCAGGAGCACAAAGCTGGGTGGCACCAGAGAAAAGAAGAAGAGGAGGAAGAAGAAGAGGAGGAGGAATTCTACAGACATGGGGCAACTGTTGATAGAGAGGGACTTAGTGATTCCTTTGAATATGTTGATGAGGAAGAAGAAGATGAAATTAAGGTCTGAAAAGCCATGTGTAACCTCTTGTGTAACCACCCATGACACTCCCAGTTTTAAAGGGAATGGTGCAGCTTGCAGACATTTTGATGGCTGTGTAAACTTAGAGGGTTCACCTTTTTTGGAAATGATAAAGATGGTAGTAGGCAGGTGAATGAAGGAGCTATTTTCTCCCGTTTGCTCCCCCTACCCCTCCTTGTGTTGGGGGTTAAAAGAATCAGCTGGAAGAAAAAGAGACCCCATACAAAGCAGCCATCCAAGGTTCTGGAGATTCTTTGCAATACAGCCAGCTCTTATTGCTTCCTCCTATACCCCCCATTGGTTGACTGAGATTGTCCCTGCAGGTAGTCCCATGTGTTCCCTAAAAAGCCCATGAAACTGTCCACATCTCTATCAAACAGTTCTAGGAAGGAAAGTACTATTTTTATTTTTAAAGGCAGAGCTGGAAGTCTAGGGAGTACAGGAAAAATAATTAAAGTATGAGAAGTGTGTTACTTTCCTAAAGTGACATTATCCAGTCAGTTTCCAGGGTGTAATTCTGTCTTCTGCTTAATGTTCAGATCACTAGGGCCATTCTTTCAGTCAGATGTCCTTTCACCAAATGATCCAAGATGTACTCTCTCCTCTGCTTACAAGGAATAGGGGATTAGGGTTGGATCTGGCACTGATCTTTAGGTGCTCCATCTTTTTTCTCCATTTGCTGAAATTATGAGTTAGGCCAAGATTGTTCCTTCAGTTTGCACTGCAGTGAAGGAATTAAATCTTGATCTGTTCAAGGGGAGTCTGTTCTGGTCATTTGGAGATAATTCTGGGAAAACTGTCTGCAGAATTTAGAAAACTGACTATGTGGTCAACAACTCCCCAAATCTTCTCACCAGTACATCCAGCAGCTGTGCTGGCTGGCGTATTCTGGGAGCTGTAGTCAACAACAAGAACATTCAAAGTGTTGAGGCTATTTTGTCTTTCAATGTGCTTCCAGGAAGCACTCCAGTCACAATCCTCCCTCTTATCTTGAAAGTATAGGAATCCAGTTCATTAAAATAGGAGGCAGAGGGGACTTTTTTCCACTCTTCCCTCTGGAGTTCAAGAGTTGGTAACACAAGCCATAAGATGGTCCTCATATTCTTGTGTTATTTCCAGCATTCACAGCCTTATGCTACCACTATGGTACTCATCCATTGCCTGCTTGTTCTGGAAGGAAAATGAGAGGAAAGTTTTTGTTTTTAGGGTAAAGCACGTTATATTCCAAGGGCTTGTCTTTCTTGTCCTAACACCTACCTACATGGGCACTCAGCAGACTTCCACATGGCTCTTACAGGTGCCAAAACCACTGCCAACTTGACGGCTACCATTAAATCCATTACCCACTTGTGTGGGGAACTTTATGGAATACAAGCATAAAGGGGGAGGGACATGTGGAGCTTACTCTCCCTATGTGCTACCTTCTCCTTTATACACACAACCTGCCAAAAAAGATCAAAATAGGAAGGCTGGTACTTGGAGAGAACCATCTTCATCTGCCTCCCCCTCCCCAGAATTTAAGTACTACTTTTCTTAACCAGAATGCCTCAGCCATGCTGGGGATTGTATTACAGTCGGCCCTCCTTATTCATGGATTTTTTATTCACAAATTCAAACATCCACGGCTTGAAAATATTCAAAAAAAGTATAAATTCCAAATAGCAAACCTTAATTTCCCATTTTATATAAGGGACATCATTTTGCTCTGCCATTATATTTAATAGGACATGAGCATCCATGGTTTTTGTCATCCATGAGGAATCCTGGACCCAAATCCCAGCGGATAACAAGATCCCACTGTACAAGTTTTACAATTCTGTTCCTCTCTTACACATGACGTAACTTTCTAACCCGCTGCCATGCTGAGGAGTGGATAGAAATGTGAACAGACCTCAGTGCAGAGAGAGGTGAGGTTTAAACCTATCCCTTTCCCTGCACAGGGGGGAAAGGAGAGTGTCTGTGTAGGTGTAGTACCAACTCTTTGCCCTTGGAGAGAAAACCTTTGTCCACCCTCTGTTCTAAAGGATATTGGTCATGGAAACAAATGTATGAAGTGTTGTAGGCTATATTTCAGAGTAAGGACCCCCTCTGAGTATTTCCTGCCTAAGAAAATCCTATGAAAGTCATGGGGTCACCATAAGTCAACAGGCAACTTGAAGGCACATACTGTCTATACTGTACATATGGAGTCCTGACAGAAATCCAGTTCCCCTTAGGTTTTCTTCCTATTGGAAGGAGAGGGAAGAACTTCTTTTGAAAATGCCACTATGAGTCTTATCACACTAGATTAATCCTGCTCAGAAATAGAATTTTAAAAGTAGAAAAAAACGGCAAATGCAGGAAGTTTTGCAGATGCTTTTGCACCAAACACCAATAACGTGAAAATAAAGCAAATGGAAAGTGGACAAAAATGACACCTTTTTACTTTTGGAAAGTTCCTGAAAGTAAAAAGGTGTCAATTTTGTCCACTTTCTGTTTGCTTTATTTTCATGTTATTGCTGTTTGGAAGAAATGTCTGAAAAACCTCCCTCATTTATGGGGGTTTTCTACTTTTAAATCCTGTTTCTGAGCAGGATTCATCTAGTGTGATAAAATCCTATGCAAAATGTGCTCCCACAGCAACAATGTACAACCAGTTTGGACAGCAAGGAGAGCCAGGTCATCTCTTCTCCTTGAGGTGGTCAAATTACTGTTCTCTGTTTTCACATAGTGGATGCTTTCAAAGAAATGCTGTGTGAAGCATGATGTAGATCAGGTCTAAATCACTACATTACTGTACACACATTTTTGAAGAGGTCTTCAAACAAAGGAAGGATTGGTGTGGAAGGGGCAGTCACGTTCTCCTAGCACAGCAAAAACATGAGACTCAGGCTCCTAATCCAGCTTCCTTCCCACCAACCCATGCCCCTGCATACTTTGGGAGATACTCATACATAACCTTCTTCTAACCTCCTGTCTGCATTTTTCTGTGGTCAAATCATTTTGTTCTCAAGAAACTATTTATACAAGAAACAAAAGGGATGAGGTGGAAGCCAGACAGCCAATTCTTGGTATTCAGAGGGCATACCAGGCATAAGGAAGAAATAATTTCCCATCTAATATGGCTGCCAGTAAGAATCAGAATACGATCATTCTGTAGGAATCACATTTTGAAGGGCCAGAAGTATGCATTTTGTCCATTCTCCATGTTGCTGCAAAATGGTTCCCTACAGTTGATTCACTTGGGCCTCTGTGTCTAGCACCACTTACCAAATCAATCCCTTCCCATGTACTCTGTAATAAATAGATTCACAGAACTTTGGGGGGGGGGTATCTCGTTTGTGAACAGCTCTCCCAGTTCTTCCAGCTAGTGATCATGCTGGATGTGGATTCTGGGAGTTTTTGTCTTAAAAAGGAGCTTTTTCCAGATCTGTATATAGATCTCTGGGAGCTCCTCTCACCACTCTTTTGTCCAGTATGGTGCAATATGTATAACTTTCCGATTATTGCCATATGTGTTTGCAAATATTAATGAATAAAGAGCACATTCACATACACATTTATACTGGAAGGCTCAGAAAGCAGGGGAGCCCTTGCCTGGCTTCCCTTTTCTTCCTGGTGTCGTGGATCACAGTGCTTTGAGTGTCCCCACATTGGATGCCTTTGGGCACTGCGGTCTCTCTGGAATGAGCCAGTTCTCCCCAAAGCTCACACAGAGAGGGTTTTGTGACAAGGCAGAGATTGTTGGGAGATGAGGTCACAGAGATGTTCCACACAGCACTCTGATTGTTCACAGTCTGGCAGCGGCTGGAGCACGCCAGTTGCTACCAGTGAGAGCTATGTGGCAGGAATGGGAAGAGGAAACCAAGAAATAAGAGGAGGAATATAATAAAGAAGCACTATGGAGGAAGGCCTAGCCATCTGCTGTTCTCTGTGTCTTGGGTTATTATAATTCACTGACCTCAACTCACTGCCTGAACTGCAGATACCTTTAAATGACACATCTTGGAAAACTGTCGTGATCACAGAAATGCTAGGTTAAGGGCCCAACTAAACATGGCACTTCTTGCATATTTCCATTTAACATCCATACTGTTTAAAATAGGAAGCTTCTTTAAAGCCAGGTTAGACTATTAGTTTATCTAAACTTGAGTATGAAACCAATGCCTTTCAGATTCTTTTCCCACCTCCCAGCAGTGCCAATAATCCTTCACCACTAGCTATGATAGCAAGAGCTAATGGAGTTACAAAACCCCAAACATCTGAAGCATTCCAGTTGTCTGCCTTAGTCTATCTCAATATTGAGCAAGAAGTGATCTGGCTTCCATATGTTGTGGGACTGCAGTTCCCATCTTCATTTACCATCAATTATGTTTATTAGAGCAGATGGAAGTGTGGCCAATATCTGAAGAGCCACATTGTCATCCCCCTGCCCTCTCCCACACATGCACACACACGCATGCGCCCACACACACACACACACACTCTATAAACTAAACATCAGTGGTTCTCCAGGGTTTCAAACAGGAGTTTCTTCTCACCTCTGTCTAAAAGTAGATGGGACCTTTTGTATACAAAGTTAGTGCTTGCCATAGAACTATGGCTCTTGGCACCAGTGGGAGCTTTTGTTCCAAATACAAATATCTATTTAGAGAAGTAATTTTTGCCATGAGAGCAACACAAGGGAAAAGAAGTAAACTACTTTCTTTCCTTGCTGCGTCCTATAAATGGATATTTGCATTTTTAATAGGTGCACGAAATGAAAAGGCACACATAGCAGCATGTCTAGTTTGTACCCCCCAAATCTGAAAGATTGATCATCTGAAAAACTGGACTCTCATCGCTGGCTCTACACAACTTGTCTTCAATTTCTCTGTAGATTTAAGAAGAAGAAGAGGGATCTTCTTGACAAACAGCTCTGCCACCTCTTTCTGGATTGTCGGATAAACTTCAAAACAAAGACCCCACATTTCTGTGTAACCCTTGCACTTATTACTATTCTCATTATTGCAATTTTTGTACATATCTATATCTCTATATATACTCATGGGTGATGTGGTCATTCTTTTCTGTGGATTTCAGCCTTCTCGACACACATTTCAATGATACCTCTGGCTTGTTATGTTTCCTCCTCCCCACCCACCTAATGTGCCCATATATTAGGCCATTTCCCAGTTGCCTAGCAACTCAATTTCCTTTTTTCCTAAGTGAGTAAAATGGTGTTTGGGATGAGGATGAAAGCATGATTAATCTCTCTACCACGCTGTCTAGCAAGAGGCCCATCTGACTGGGCAGCAGTGCTTTTGTTCTGACTAATCGTTGGTACACCAGAGGTTAGCCCAAATCATCAAATCAAAAGAAAGCAAAGCATTTTTGCAGTCCGTCAGCAACAAAGGTTGAAGAGTTCCACCTTTCTCTTTTCTAGCCAATCTAGTTTCCAAATGTTAATATCCCCCTGAAAACCATTCCGCTCTTTCTGATTCTCAGCCTTTGCACTTGTTACCTAGAGTTGCTGCATACATAAGTTACAAACAGAAGCTGTGCATTAAAAAATAACGATCTGGAAGTTCGCAAGATTCATTATCCCCCTCTCAAGTACACCACTGTTTGGGCCCATCTGTATTGTTCAGGGGCACACATTTTCTTTTGCTTTTATGAGATGAAGAAAAACAGGAATAATGGCAAGTGTTTCAGAGGAACAAGTATGTTAACATGCACTGATACACGAAGAGGAAAATGAAAATGAATAAATCGAGGAGGCACACTGTAATACAGAGCATGAAAATGTTACTTTTTGACTAGTTCCTACTAGCTGGCTAGAGATGTCAAGTAGCTGTACTCTTTAAAAAGTAATGTGCCACGCTCTTTCTAGTAGTGAGGCTCTTGAAACCCAATGCAGTTCTCTTGTGAGTAGTCATAAAGGGGCTGAAGGTGCCACTATATAGCAGTATATGATATAGCTGGCAATGTGCTGAGAATGTATTTATTATATTAGAGCTCAGAGGAGGTCTTTTGGGATGGGGACTAATGTTCTCACAATTTCACAAGTGTCCATGCTGGCCAAGGGATTTGGGGAGTTATGGTTCAAAAAAGTAATTTTTCTCCCTCCTGTAAGTTCTAACTATGCATTATGCTTGAGTGCTGAGAAATCCTCTCAGGTTTGGTTCATCAGATGCTAATTAAATGATTGTGGCAAAAAAAAGTGAGCAAAGTGAGGACCCTGAATGTGTGGTTGGATTGCAGCCACCAGCACTCCTCACCATTGCCATGGCTGACTAAGACTGCTGGGAGCTGCTGTCCAAGAACATGTGGCAGGCTGCACTTTGCCCACTCTTCTTGTGGCAGACAGATGATTGTGTGAAGGACACAATCTCTCAGAGGTTTTACTTTGTAGCAATTCCACTGCTTTCCCCTAAGTTTGAGTAAGATAAGATATGGCAAGGTCTAGTTAATGGCTAACTTGGCTGGAATTTCCCTGGAGATAAAGGGAAGCCAAAGAAAAATGTAAAAAGAAGATTCCTTCCCTTGATGTGTTGCAAAGCACTTAACACCTGGCTGATTATTTCCCCAGACTGTAGCGCTTGGTACCAAGATGAGGTTGCTGTTGCACCAAACAACCAGACATACAATGACTGATGAAAAATATGGTAGGATGTCATCTGCTGGCAGCAGGCTGAACTGTTGCTCTGTAAAACAGTCTTCCCTAATATGGCTCCTTCCAAATGAGTTCTACTATAGCCTCCATCATTGTCAGCCACTGGGGGTGATGAAGATTGTAGTCCGACACATCTGGAAGGCACAAGTTTAGGGAAGCCACATGGACCACCAATGGCAACCCACCAGTGCTTATTTCCTGGGGTTGCCTTCTGCTCTGGTGCTTTCCAGATATATTAGAATATTCATAATTTCCTTATGTATACTGGCTGAAGATGATAGGAGCTGTAACCAAATACTTTTGTTAAGGACCAGGCTGGGGAATGGTGCTCCATTACAAACAGCATGTGTGCTACTCTCATGACCTCACTTGTCATTATACACAGTGAGAGAATCTCTTCTTCTCATGTCACAGGATGCAGACCCAATTTATACAAGCAATGGACTGCAGTGATAGAATAAACTGTTAGCATTCTAGCAGCAGGTAGAGTTACACTTTATGAATGGACCCACCCATGATGGGGAAGAATCAATGCAATGCAGGCACCTACAAACAGGCAAAAATCAGAATTTGGAAAGGTTATTTTTTGGCCTAAAAGCCCTAAAAATCCCTCTGCCAAAACAGGCACTACCCATGCTGGGCGGGAAATTCTGGGACTTGTAGTCCAAAGGAAAAAATAATTTTCTTCACCTCTGCAGAAAATATCACTTTTGAGAAGAAAATTGCACTCATTTTCTCCTTGTGAGAAGGGTGTTTGGTTGATTTATATAGGCAAGACTTTGAAAACACAGTGATTTCATCTGTAGTTTGCAATGGTGTATTCCATTCTACCAACATCCCATTCCCTAAGATCTGAGATAAAAAGCAAGCTTGTTTTCTGCTGCTCCAGAGACTAGAACACAGAACAATGGATGTGAACTCCAGGAACAGAGATTCCACCTCAACATTAGGAGGAACTTTTTGACAGTAAGTGTTGTTCAACAGTGGAATACACTCCCTCAGAGCGTGGTGGAATCTCCTTCTTTGGAGGTCTTTAAACAGAGGCTGGATGGCTACCTGTCAGGGATGCTTTGATTGTGATTTCTGCATGGCAGTGGATTGGACTGGTTGGCCCTTGTGGTCTCTTCCAACAATACAATTCTATAATCCTATGAAAGCTACACAGAACTGGGGTGGGGGAGCATACTTTGGCTGGCAGGCAGGCAAGCAACAAAATGTGCCCAGTAGCTGCAGCAGTTGCAGTCATTTCCACCATGGCTAGTATCACATGTGGCACTCATGATACGTTGCGAGTTTTTCAAGGCTCTCTTCAATTTTCAGTTTTCAACACCATACTTTGTTGGTCCCTGCTCCCTCTGCCACACTGCTTGAGCTCATCCAACACAAAGACTCACAAGTGAAAACACTGGCACTCTATTATTCACCTGGTTCAAAATGCCATCATTTCCCCCAACCCTCTCCCTATAATCCTGACATTTTAGTGCATTAATGCTGCACAGTTACAACACACATACTTCTTTGCACAAAGCCTGAAAGCCCTGACCCTGCTGAGAATGGATGAAGAAAGGTATCCAAACTTTAAAACCACCTCACATACAAAGATCAAATAACTTCTTTCCTCAGTGCAGTGCTTTGCCTTGAGATTGGCTTGGAGACCCAGTACTACAATTCCCTGAAAGCAGGGAATTCCACTCTTTTTGCCCTATGTTTCTCCCCCACTACCACCATGATCCCAACAGACAGACACACAGTGCAACTTGCTTGCTTCTGACAAAATGAGCCAGATAAATGAATGGCAAAAGAACATGGCAAAGAGAAACTCTGGCCAGTTATTAGAGCTGAATGAGCTTGCACTACAGACAGAAAACAGATGTCTGCATCAAAGTAATTCAGATTCTCTCCCTGCTATGAAAATGTTATCACTAGAAATCCTGCTCAGTTTCTTCTTGGCCTCTTGAGATTTCATCTTACATGACCCACATATTAAAATACTTCTTTGTAGCTGTATAGCACTTTTAATATGTGCATGTTGAAATGAAAGTTAAAATCAGAGTTCAGTCACAACTCAGACTTTGTGCATAGAATACGCAAAACCTAGATCATTTCCACAGCTGGCATGCAGCCTAGAGTTGTGATATTTCATTTTCTCACTTTTTACAGGGCTTTTTACAGGGCTTCCACACAATGACATCAATTAATGTTTTCACTTTGGATCTTGGGTGCTTCCAGGTGGAGGGCCCCTACCACTACCTATTGAGATGTTGCCATGTTAGCACTAACACAAATGTTTGCAGGTCCTGCCTCAACCTTCCCCATCTGCCACCTGAGACAACTGTTCCACTCTGTCTAATGAGAAATAGGGGTTTGGGTTGGAAAACTGGGAAAGGCTTTAATGGTCATGTATAAGAGGAAAATTCAGCAAGTGTTGCTTCTATTGCAATCAAGTAACAACACCCGCTGGAATTCCCTTTTCTATGGTGGCCTGCACCCACCCCTTTCCCCAACGGATCGGGGCCTCAGCTGCCACAGCAGCAGCCCCAGAGGCCCCGATCCGCTGCTTTTTCTGGCCTTGGGGAAGCGGCAAAATGCCACTTCCCCGCAGCCTGGAAAGGGGTATCCTTGGGGCTTCATGCCCCAAGGACACCCCGACAGCGGTGGGGAAAGGGAGAAAGGGGCCGCTCAGGTCCTTTCTCTTTGTATTACTGGTGCAGCCATTTAAAGGCTGCACTAGCGATACGCACAGCCGAAGGAACTCCGAAACTGAGCTCCTTCTGGCGCCACTGAAAGGGTGCCACAAGCGCCCTCCAGTGGTGCCAGGACGTCATGTCC
Source organism: Sceloporus undulatus (assembly GCF_019175285.1). Taxonomy (NCBI): domain Eukaryota; kingdom Metazoa; phylum Chordata; class Lepidosauria; order Squamata; family Phrynosomatidae; genus Sceloporus; species Sceloporus undulatus. Next base: position 34,575,021 of record NC_056526.1, read on the forward strand.
GCACCACGCTGTTTGGCTGCAGCACGGCCATGATGTCATAATGGCGGTGCCCATGTAGAAAGGGCGTTCCCATTACAACAACATCTCTTTCTTAAACTACAGCTTCTAGAATTTCCCCAGAGATCATGGTCATCGCCTAGGAGTTGTAGTCCTAAAAGGTAACTTTTCTAGTCAGGTTGTCCGCCATAATTTGTTCTCCAGTCTTCACAATGTTTTTTTAACTTTGCAGCCAAGTTGAAGATGTTCAGTGTCTCTTGTGGGGATGGGGGAGGAAGAAATGTAATATATTTATCAGAGAATAACTGTCATGGAACATATAAAAATAGCCTCCTTTAAGTTAAGTTTGGGGAATAAAATGAATGAATCCATTCTCCATTGGGAAGCAGTATGGAAACCCCACTGGGAGCAAAAAGAAAAAGCTTGACATTCAGAGAAGCAGAAGAAAGAACTACCAGTTATTTCATGTTTTTCAGAAACAGAAGTAAGTACTTTGGCAGAATTGCCAGCATTCATGTCTCAAAAAGAGTCTAGCGCTGGGGTGGGCAACTTTTTGTACTGAAAAACTGCATGGGGTGATAGGTTAATGGGTCAGTCTCTGTTTCATGGTGGCCAGCATGACCAAAGGTAGTGGTGACGGCCAGGTCTTGGGTTGGTGATGACTATAGCGAAGTCTACTTTTATGGATGTTGTTGGACTCCAACTCTGAGCATCCTTCACTTCTTCTGGCTAGAGATAATGTGAATTGTAGTACAACAGCCATTAGAGGGTTGCACCTTATTTACCCTTGGTAATGTCTCTCCATTCATTCTTTTCCGCTCACACAAATACATTAAATAAAAAACATTTTTAATTATATTAGAAAGTTATGTAAGAAAAAACATGTTAAAAAAGAGATATGGCCCAGACATTTTGAAAAATGGAAATCGGGTATTATATATTAACAGTGACTCTGTTTATTTAGAAAAGGATGTACTGTACATATCATTTTATTTTTTCCATTTTATTGATTTTCTGTTTAACTTTTGTCAAACAACTTCATTGTCTTCTTATATGACCTATATATACTCAATAAAAATATAAATAAAGTAATAAAGTAATGTCAGAAAAAAGACATTTCATCAAAATGCTTGAAACTAAAGCACGCCTCACAACTGCCCAGACATCAGAATAAGATAGAGCTGAAAGCCACTTTACATTTAAGGAAACCATGTTACTTTGGCTGAATTCCCACTATGATTTAAAGTGAATTGCTGATCAGGTTATATGACCATTATTCTCATTTGAAACCAGCTCATAGTGAGGCAAGTAGTTGCAATGCCAGTGAATCAAATCTTCTATCAATTTATGATATATATATATATATATATATATATATGTTCCCAAGCAGAGCTGCCCAGGCTGTCGCTTATGTCACTGATGACACACAGATGATTTACATGCATTTGAAGGAGTGCAAATTAGTGGGGACGACAATCATGCCAAAAAAGAAGTGATTACAAGGAGCTAATGAAAAGATCCGCTTTCATAGTGGGAACGACAGACCTTTGGGAATCGATTTACCAACACAGAACAAAAGTGAATCGCAAACTGGTTTAAATGTAAGTGGGAACGAGCTCTTCAACGCTCTTCTTTATCAGGACACCAATAAAACCACAAGGGGTTAGAGTGCACTGAGTGTTAAATTCAATTTTCCCTCCCCTCTAATATTCACAGGAAAGAAGTCCACAACTAGTCAACATGACTATCTGGGGAAACCTTCCTTCACATAACTCTGCTCAATAATGATCCATTTCTAATTCTCAATTTGCATCTGTTAGAGAAGTCCAGATTGAACCTCAGAACTGGGAAGCTGGTATGGTACAATTCACCAGAGCTGTGAAGGTTACTTTTAAAAAATAACTAGTAAGAGTTGAAAGACAGAGCTAGACCCTGTTTCCATTCAAAGGAGATTTTAAAAAGTAACAGTTTACTGTACTCATTGTTCAAAAGTAACTAAAGGCACACAACAACAACAAAAAGTAACTAAAGACTCTGCTTAGCTTCCAAGGTCAGAGGGGATCTGGTGCTTGATATGGTCCCTTAATTTTGCCCTATGAGAAGTTAAAAACTCAATGCTTTATATAAATTCCACATACAGCACTGAGCTTTTAGCTTCTCATTGAGCAATTAAGAGAGCCAATGTGGTATAGTGGGGGACTCTCTACTGCTAACACAAAGAACACATTTCCCATGCAAGAATTCATAAAGGAAAGGTACGGTCCTCCCTTTGAACTGCAGGTGGCATACATGGCTCTTTTCCTTTCCATAAGAAGGTAAAGGAGTTTAATATGTTTTAGCAAACATTTTATTCAAAACTAGCAGTATTTACCAGTAAAATGAAACAAGCAGATCAGGTAAGCCTCACATAAGTAGACAAAATCATGTTGAACCTTCTAAAGATATTTTGGAGGCTTCTTCCAAAATGTATCCAGGAAGGACTTTTTCCCCCACCAGCTTTCACTTGTTAATGTGGCCAAAATGGAATCTAGTTTTTTTATTTAAAAAACATGCAAATGATTTTTTTAAAAAAACATGCAGAGTGAGGGGCCTTATCTGCTGTTCCTTTTTCTCTTTGTTTTGGAGTTCATCCATCAAAATGATCTAGTAGGATCATCTAGAGTAGAATCCCATGTGTCCCCAGCATGAGTTTTTATTGCATTGTTTACTGAAGGTAAACTGCTGCAATCTGAAGCTGAAAGGTTGTGTTTTTCTCATCTTCAGACACTTCCCCCAATGATGCTGCTGCTAAAAAACATCCAGCTAAGCAGAAGTCAAGGAATAAATGAGGTCTGGGCAGAGATATAAAAAGGATTTGTCAAAAGGTGCTTCTCTGTTAGACACTTTGTTAACTCAGGTATGCCTGTAAATTTATCTGTGACACTGAACATTGCAATAAGCAGAAACTGAGCTATTTGCAACTGTGTACAACAAAACTCTGGGGATATCTTATTGAAGAACACTGAAATGTTTCCAGTTAGAAATAATACATTTAGAAGAACCAGAAGAGTTTGCCCAGTGGGAGCAAAAGGGAGCAAGGTGAAAGAAAAAGAACAAGGAGTAGAGAAAATATATTTGTCCCTGTTTCATCCTACATCTGTGTTCAAGGGCTAGGTCTTTTGAGGTGCTGCAAATCTCTGGAAACGACCATGGATCTCTAACCTCCAGTCACTTCAGTGAAAGTGTGCAGCACTCAGCACCACACAAGATCAAAGCCTTAAAATAATGGCGTCACCTGCATGATGAAACATCAAGCTGAAATCCATACATTGCTATGAAATTAAACAGAACAGATTCTCTTTGATTGTCTTCAAAATGAAACGGGGAAAGCTGGAGTTAGATGGCAGAGACTGAAATGAAAAAGCTGTTAAGGGGCGGAGGTGGAGGAAGAGAATCCACTGGAAAAAGAAAAATTGAAATTCCCAAATGAATGGCTTGCTGCAGGGAAATGGGCTTCTAAAAAGGGACCTACATACAGCTGAGGGAGAACTAAGAAAAGCCTGAGAGAACAAAATGAAATCAGCCAGTGGGGCACGCTAAAAATAAATGAATGGATGGACTCAGATGGGGGCGAGAACTAAATCTAGGTTATGCAATGAGTATGGGGGAACAGAAAAATAAATCCTGCCCAGTTATAAATGTGGTCTTTAATTTTCTGAGTTAACTGCAAACTAGCCTACTATATTTTGCATCTAGGAAAATTATGCTTCTCTGATGATTCATTACTCAATTTTTCTTTGTCTTAGATGTTAGTAGTAGACAGTCCCCCAGCCAAGCACAGTTGCATAAGAAAAGCAGTCAAACTACCAGGGTGCCAATCTCCTTTCATTACCAGAAAGTAGCGTAATATGCAATAATACCTCTACAGGTCAAATTAGATGATATGTTAATCACCTCTTTCTTTTTCCCCCCTTTCTTTTTGGCAGAGGTACTCCCCAAGTGGTGAAAGATATCTGTTTGTCATAGCATTGGATCTTTCTCATGTATACATTTTGCATTTAATGTGCTTTACTTTGTAACTGGTCATTTGAAGGTAAATATGGATTTAAATACAAGACTGACTGCTGAGGAATATATATTTGAGAAAATCCCATTCTGGGAGGAAGATACCACATCCTGAGTCAGACTATTTGTCTATCCAGTACAGAACCAGTTCAGACAACACTTACTATGGATGGAAACAGAGGATACAGTCATGTGTCATTCCATAATCACTGTCAGCACAGAATGATGCACCTAAGGGAGTTTATTTCCCGCACAAAGAAGCCATGATGGCACAATGGTTAAATGCCAGTATTGCTATCACAGCGTTGTGAGTTTGATCCCAGAGCTCCAAATTTGGCTCAGCCTTCCATCCTTTTGTAGGTCAGTAAAATGAGTACCCAGCTTGTTGGGGGCAATTGGCTTACAAACTGTAAACTGCTTAGAGAGTGATGAGTTCAGTGATAAGCTGTATAGAAATGTAATTTCTATAGAAGTAGAAATGCTACTATTTTCCTATTGCTAAGAGTAGGCCCTGCACACCACCCCTCCGATTTGGATTGGTACTGTGGCAATCCAAAGAGAAGTCACAGTCTTGATCTGATTTGCCTCCCTCTCGTGCCCATTATTTATTAAGAGAACAGCTACCACATTTCAGTCTTAAATGTTACATACAAAAAATAGACTTCTCCACTCCCAGTCAACCCAATCTAGTATAATTAGCTGATAAGTCATCCCTAGAAATAGCATGATACATTTTTCACTGTGCACTCCCTTACTTCACCACAGAGAATTATAAAAATATACTGTCATGGAAAGTTTTTTGTGGGTTTGTCAGACTATGTGGCCATGTTCTAGAAGACTTTCTTCCTGACGTTTCACCAGCATCTGTGGCTGGCATCTTCAGGGAAGTACTTCCATGTCATGGAAAGTATTATCATACAGAGAAGAACAAATTGTGTTTTCAGTTTCCGCAGTTGGTGAGGTGACTTTTCATAATTATTTTTGTTTAAGTCAGGAGGGGCCAAAGTGTAGGCCATGCACAGGACTGTTTTTGTTGCCTTCGAGGACCAACACTACCTTGAGTTCTAAAATTGCCCTCAAATACCCACCAAGGAGCATAGGGGGCATTTGCCCATCCAGACTATTTTAAGATACAGAGAGTGCTTTTTTAAAAAAAAATACCAAGAAATTCTGTTGTTGACAACAGCCTTTCTTCCGCCTAAAATGATCCACAAGAGGGACATGGTAAAATGTCCCCCTAGAGAGGAGGATTTGGTGGTATTTGGAAATAAGTTTTTTGCTGTGGATGGCCTTCCAACATCTGTTGGGGGCTACAGTTGCCCACTTCTGGTTTAACTGATGGGATAAAACTAGAAAGCACAGCCAGGGACAGCATGATCCTGAGACATCACATACTCAGAGTTACATTTTTGGACTACAGTGTTCCAGAATTAGTAGCCTAAGTAGCCAACTGGCATGCTGATTGGGACTCTGGTAGTCCAAAAAATTTATTTTCCTAAGCTTTTCCATGCAGACAGCAAATGTAATCTTCTAAATGAAAATATCCATATTCTGAACCAATATCACACTCAAGACTGCTTGAGTGGGAATTTCTCTCTTGTTCCACCTTTGCCATAAGGAGGTTAAAGTAATTCAAAATCAACCCAAACATGTTTCATTGCATTCTTCAGCAGTATAAAATATTTCACAATCTACTCAGACACATAGATTCACAACTAGGTAGACAGAGATTTGATTTTAAAAAAAACATCAGAAAGCTGGCAAGATTAGCTACAAGACAGTTCTCATCAGAAAAAGATAGTTTTATCTCCAGCATTGTCACAATGGAGCATGTGCTGTGATTAAAGACAGTAGAGCTGGTGGGTGCAGACAATGATGGATTCTTCTCTGTTCCAGCCTGTGCCTGCAAAACTAAATGTTACCAGAGCAGCATGGAGGCCTAACAATCATTTCAGCTTTTTAATGCTAATGTGGGAGAGCAAGAGCAAAAGATCCACCTTGCAAATAAATTCAGAAATCGACCAACCCACAAAATATGTTACCATGCTTGGATATAGCTCTGAGGTGACAAAATGGTAATTCTGCAGAGTAATTTTTTTATTTATTTATTTAGGTATTTATATCCCGCCCTTCAGCCCTAATGGCGCTCAGGGCGGCTTACAATATTATTTTTAATCAGACAGTTTCCTGCCCTCAGGCTTACAATCTAAAAGACACGAAACAAAAGGAGAAGGGAATGATGGAGGGAAAGGGGATGAGGTCCAGTGGTTCTTCTCTCCCTCTAAGGCCTGGACCAAGGCAGATGGATTGGAGGGAGGGCTCTTCCTTCTTCCAGGCTGGCCCTGATGGAGCTGGACTTGCCTGGTGAACTCCCTCTCAGGCCGGCAGATGGCAGTTGTGGAGGGCACAACTTGTCAGGATTGTTTTCATGGCTATGTTACCAAGGTAAGTGCACAAATGTACACAGCTGTGTGCATTTGTGTCAACAAGCCACTTCTAACCATTTTAATCTCTATCAGGGGCAATAGCATCCTCTTGCTCAGCTTCTCCAGCAATTAACATAAAAAGGCATGATGCTTCTGGTAAAGGAGGGTATCCATCATAATTACTAGCCAATTCTGTAATAGTTTTATTCCTCTTGAAATTCTTCAACCTCCTTTTAAAACTCTCCAAGCTGGCAGTCATCAGTGAGTCTTATGGTAGCAAAATTTAGCTACTAGGGCCAACTCATTGCATGTGATGTATATGCAACCATTCCAAAAGCCTCATTTTTCATTTTGGGATATTTGTCACATCTACTGCAATTTAGCAGAGAGTCCCTTTTACCAGAAATCCAGAAAGTAAGTTTCCCAAATTCTAAGTTCTTTGCTAGCACAAACATTTTGGGGGCTTTCCTTACATTTTGGCGGTCCAAAAGAAATATATGACCTGGATCTGAAAAAGTGAATTAATATCCACAAAAGCTCATGCTGGAAAAAAAACCCAGTTAGAATGCATCTACACTGTAGAAAAAATTCAGTTTGACACTAATAGCCATGGCTTTATCCTACAGAATCCTGTGATTTGTAATTTTGTGAGGAACCAGCACTCTTTGGCAGAGAAGACCTTGTAAAACTACAAATCCCAGGATCCCATAGGATGCAGCTACAGCACTTAGAGTGGTGTCAAACTGCATTACAGTAGGCCCTTGGTATCTGCTGGAGTTTGGTTCCAGGAAACCCCCATCCCATCCCATGGATGCCAAAATCCGTGGATGCTCAAGTCCAGTTAAACACCATGGCATAGTGATATGATGTCCCATATATAAAATGGCAAAATCATGGTTTGCTTTTGGAATTTACATTATTTTTGAATATTTTCAAGCCATGGATGACTGAATCTGTGGATAAAAAAATCTGTGGATACAGAGGGCCAACTGTATTTGTACCATGTCTCAAAGATCATAGATCCTTCCTCCCACCAACCACATTTCTTTTTTTATGATGTGACAGACTAAGACAGCTCTCTCTTTAAAAACAGTACAAGGAAGGGCAGACTGAGGCAAGGACCAATTCCATTATGACAATGGCTTTTTGATTTGCACCACTTATGCCACTAGATTGGCAACCAGGAAGCCAAGCATCACACTTGGTCCACCTACCTGCTGTTGCTAATCCCTGCCTACATGTTCAGATTTGTAAATACAACACTGAAATAAATATATTTCTGTGTTTTGCTGCTGTACCAGAGAGGATTTTTTCTGCCTCTGTTACAACTGTAAATCTTTTGTTTAATATATATATATCAAGAAAGACTGGGAATGTTAGATAATGTTACATTTCTATCTGGCCTTTCCCCTAGGGATCTCAAGGTCACATACACAGATACGTCCAGCCAGGCATTGACCAAATGCAGATTTGCATAACTTCAGTGAGTTTGCTACATCATGTGCATTCAAACCAAAAACCATTGTCTCAGATGAACGTGAATGGATTATTGCTTTGTGACTGAAGAGGCCTTAGAGATGTCAATGCTTTGGTCCCAGATCTGCATTCTGCTCCATTGCATCTAAATAATGAGATACTGTCAGCCCTCCTCGACACATTAGAATGTGTCAGTCCTCAAGCAGAGGACTCTGCGGCTGTCAGACTGGCACATTTTCCAAGCATTAAATTAAAAAGCAACACACAGAGTTAACTTGCAGTGTTCCTCCAAGACTGCTAGAGCAGAGAAAAGGCAAGCAATTATTATCAAGGGTAATAATTACAGCCAGAGTAGATTATTGATGCAGCAAGGAGAAAAAGGACAAATGATATTTAAATATCTAAAAGACTTGTTTCATCCTACCAGGACAGCTCAGTTCATCCTACTTCCAATAAGGAGGAGCAAGAATGCCAAAATGGAAGATCATAAGTAATGCTGACAGCCATATATATGAGCCAGAAATTAGGGAAACAACACATTTCAGGATGTAAATGGCAGAAACACACATCCTGTTATCAAGATGGGACTCTACTGAGCTAGTAAAATATAAGAAAACCAATATCAGTATCTGGCAAGCTACATATAATTTTAGTTATTAGAAAAGCTGGATAGAAAAATGCTTGTTTAATACTAAGGGATGTTGAATAAAATCAGTATTCACAGTTAATATTGTTACCTGCAACCCAGGTAATAGGTTTTGTGGGTTCATCACTTCCCTAGATTGGGTTTCTTTTAGAAGGGAGTCACTACAGGTTGTGGAGTTTTGTATCTACAAATATATACGATGAGCATTAAACACTGAGGCAAGTCCCAAAGTTCATCATTTCCCCCATCAGATTGAAATTTGGGGGGGAAAACACTCAGACAATATCAAAAAGTTACAAAATTGTAGGACTCTTAATCTGGGTGTTAAGCAAAATTAGTAAATACGGTAGTGTTTCAGGTAGGTAGAATATTTATTTGTTATTTCAGAAGTAAATCAAATGTTTCCATGGCTCATGAGAATATATGTATGGGAAAAGGGATTCTGGTATCCGAGTAGGGAAAAGGCCCATACACTGTATATTCCAAGTTTATATCAGTTGTTGTTAGCTGCCTTTGAGTCGCTTTCTACTCATGGCGACCTGTGAATGATCAGGTGCCCCCAAAATGATACGTGAGTCTGCTTATAGCACAGTGCAGCATGCCTAAACTAAAGAATCCAGTAAGTTCTGAACACGTTTAATGAGGAGAAGGACCATAGATAATTCATAGGGCATACACTTTGTATGCAGAAAGCTCCAAATTCAATTCCTGGTGCCTCTAGATTTTAAAATACAAGAAAGGGGAGCAGAAAATTGGTACTGTAAAAGACCTCAGCTTGGAAAATTTCTGCTAGGCAGAGTAGATAACACTTAGATAGACCAGAAGTCCAGTTCAGAATACAACAGCTTATTAAGTTTCTAATGGTTACAGCTTTCAACAAGAAATTAGAAACTGGAAATAGCTTCAGTTTCTGTGAAGGCTTTTGGGAGATGCAAAATTTCAGTTCACTGAAAAATTGCTTAGATTCATATTCTCTCTCCCTCTTTACTCCCCACTCTACGCACAATTGCTTCACTTACAATAGATTGGTCATCAGTACTTATGCCATGCTTTTTTCTTTCCTTCATTTTAACCTTGTGATGGCACTCTCTTCTACACTGAACAAGAAAGTGCCCATTTTGAAAAGCAGGCAAACTTCTTAAAAGCAATTTCCTGGGGAGTGGGGACAAGCTCAGTGCCTGAAACTGTTATAGACTCATTTGGCTCAACTGATAGGGTCAGCATCCCTTTAAGTCTGCACCAGCATCTGTGACACCGTCCTCTGCACTTCTATTACAGGAGGCGTCATTTTATAGCCTTGCAGCAGATAGTTTGAATGTTTCAATGCATAAACTCCAAGTAGCCAAACTGGCACAGCTGCCACACTAACTTTCCTATTTCCACCTTCTGGTTCATTTAAGGTCTTAGCCACATCATTTTCAATTACTGCAATAAATAACACCAGCAGCATCACTGTACTCAAAAGGAAAAGAGATGCATTAGATATAATCTTGGCTGCTTGAGCTCTCAGATACAGAACAGTGAAGAAAGCTATGTAATTATAGTACAGAATCAGACCTTTACAACCCCTGCATTCCTCCATCAAGGTAGTATACAGTATTTCAGCAAGAGGTATTGCATCCTGGAGCTGGAATTGCTTCATAATCCTAATTAAACCCAGTTGATAAGACGCAAACAAAAAATGACAAAGAACCATCATAACATATGTGTATATACGTGTGTGTGTGTGTGTGTGTATGCATATGTATATGTGTGTGTGTGTGTGTGTATATATATATATATATATATATATGCATATGTGTGTGTGTGTGTGTGTGTGTATATATACATACATACATACATACATACAGTGGGCCCTTGCCTTACGTGGGGGATCTGTTCTGGACCCCCCCCCCCACATAAGGCGAATTCCGCCTATGCTCAAGCCCATTTATTTGAATGGGGCTGGTGTGCAGCAGCACGGCGGCAGCGTGGCGCAGGAGCGTGCTGGGTGCCATGGGTGCGCGCCCCATTCATTTGAATGGAACGCACCACCCCTTGCGCCCCACGCACTCAGCGGGGCTTGAGCATGTACACTCAAGTCCGCATAAAGCGCGCCTGCGCATAACGCAGGCACACTGTATATCCAGCTTTTCTGTTAAATAGGCCCTAAACCATGATGGCATAGAGTTAAAGCTGCAGGTAAAGGATCTTAGCTTGGTAAGATACTAAGGCCCAGTACAGATGGGACTATTGGATGCCCTCGTCATGTGTTAGGGGTTGGCCGAGGGCGCTCCGCCCACACGTGCCTCAACCCTAGCACGTGATAAAGGCGTAACAATGACGGTGCTCTGTACAGATGGATGCCGCCATTGTTACATGCAGGACGCCTAGCATTCACACGTCGTGGTGCCATTATGACATCGCGAGTGCGCCATTGGCACACTGCGGCGTCATAATCGCGCCGCAAGAAGAACCCGCTTTTTGCAGGTTCTTTTTGCTCCGCAGGGAAGTCCCGTGGTCTGGAGGCTGCAGATTCCCCACGGAGCAAAACTAGGCACTGGTAGACCTCTCTTTTTGTGCGGTCTGACTGTGCCGGGCCCAAGTAAGTGAGAAAAAACTGAAGTATGGGAGCAAATACAATTCTGGAATTTACTTGCAAGAGGGAGATTTATTTGCTTGCAGTTCAGCTACCTTTTACTTTAGATTACGTGGGTTCCCAGAAGGCATGCTTCCTTGTTTTTGTGGGACACTTGCTTATTTACTCATTAGTCTTTTCCAGAATTAAGAATCCAAAGCTGCATCCATTTCCCTCATGTCTAGTAAAAGATAAAATACAGTACCCTCTCCTTTTACCCTAGCATTAAGCAGTGCTCTTTGTTTTTAACAGAAATGAAGTTTAAAAGACACAAATTTGATAACTATGCAGTTGCATTCAACTTTTCTGCACTTTATTTGAGCTACAAGAAGCGTGAAAGCATTTCACCCCTAATTTCCCTTATAAGAGACTGGAGCCCAAAATATTTATTATAGGTCCAAAACGCAATGGACAAATGATTCACTTTGAGACCACTTTAACTGCCCTGGCTCGGTGCTAGGGAATCCTGGGAATTGTAGTTTAACTGCCCTGGCTCAATGCTATGGAAGTGTAGTTTTCTGAGACATTTGGCCTTCTCTGGTGCCACAATAAACCACACTTCCCAGGATTCCCTAGCACTGAGCCAGGGCAATTAAAGCAATCTCAAAGTGGATTATTTTTGCAGCGCATCTTATACCTAAGGGAGATTAGTCCAATATTCCTCTTACCAACGTTACCATACTTTGATGTCTCACAGTATTGACAAGATTTGTAGCAAAATTTTATCATATTAACATTTTATCCATTAAGGACTTGAGTTCAAGGGCAAAAAAACCCTTCTGTTTGGTGAGTGGCTTGGCTGGTGAAATCAAGAAGTCAGGGTAAACCCTGGCAAGTGGCTAAACTCAAACAACCCACCCACCCCATGTTATTTTGCCCACCCAGCAATTTCTTTTAGGGAGCCTTGGTGACATAGTAGTTGAATGCTGGTACTGAAGCCACAATGTTGTGAGTTCAAACCCGCAGGGCTCCACGTTGACTCAGCCTTCCATCCTTTCGTAGGTTGGTAAAATGAGTACCCAGCTTGTTGAGGGCAATTGGCTTATAGGTTGTAAACTGCTTAGAGTGCTAAGTTCACTATGAAGTGGTATAGAAATGTAATGTGCTAAAGTGCTATGGCTTTTGTAATGAACTGTAGTGGGCCCCTATGGCATCTACATGACAAATGGACAAGAGGCTTCTTAATGGCACCATCCAGACACGCCTCTGATTCTTGCATGCATTTCTCTTGGGAAAGGCTCTTGCCTTTGCTCACCCTCAGAATAAGGATAACAAACCCACCACTGAGGAATTATGTGCATGAGTCAGGATTCGAACCCTGGGCTGCATCCACATTGCAGAAATAATCCAGTCTGACACCACTTTAACTGCCTTGGCTCAATGCCAGCGAATTATGGGAACTGTAGTTTTGTGAGACATTTGGCCTTCTCTGTCAGAGAGAGCGAGCTCTGGTGCCACAACAATTCCCAGGATTCCCTAGCACTGAGTCAGGGCAGTAAAAGCGGTCTCAAACTGGAATTACTTCTTCAGTGTGGATGCAGCCCTGGCCTCCGGTTATAGTTCTATGTTCAAACCACTAGAGCACACTGGCCCTGTCAACAATAATGGTTAAGACAAATGGGATCTGGCACCTAGAAGAAAATCTGGGTCCAAAAACATCCAATGGTGTAAATGTGTGTTTTATATGTAACCAATGGAATGTGATTTCACTGCCTGGTTCAGTGCTAGGGAACCCTGGGAAATGTAGTTTTATCGTGGCACCAGAGCTTTCTCTGACAGAGAACGCTCAATGCTTCACAAAACTACAATTCCTAGAATTCCCTAGCATTGAGCCAGGGCAATTAAAGCGTCTCAAACTGGATTATTTCTGCAGTATGTTTCGGCCACCCCATAATAATAATCCTTGCATTTGAAAAGAAGAAACGGCCCGTTGGCAACCGCCCACCAAGCGCCGTCATAGGTTTCAGCAGCCAATGAGGCCGCAGTTCCCAGAATGCACCGCCCAAAGCTCCGCCCCCTTTCAATGGCCAATGGCAACCGGGCGCCCTTCCTCAGTTTTCAAACAAGGACGCGGCACCCGAAGCGGAAGTCGTTCTACAAGAGTGAGACCGTCTAGCGCATTTGGAGTCTATTCTCTATGATATTCCGTCAACCCTCCCCTTGGCATTGAGCTTCCTGGTTTTTCCATGACGTCACTTCCGTCATGGACCCAGGAAGGCGTTTCTTGACTAACACTAAGGCCCACAGCGCCCAGCAAGTCCTCCTAGGACAGTGATTACCAACCATTGTGGGCTTTAGCTCCTAGAAGCCCTAACCAGTTTAGCCAACAGCCAGGAATTCTGGGAGTAGAAGTCTAAAACATGCGGAGGATATAAAGCCCAACCAACAAGCGCGCTTTGGCGACGCTCTAGGCACACAAATGCCCAACAAGTCAGCCTTGGCGACGCTCTAGGCAGCCTCAGTAACAAGGAAGAGGAAGCTACAGATAAGTTTCTGTGCCGCTCTAGCCGTAAAGTCCAATACTCTATTGCCGCTCCTTCAGGGTGCTCTAGCCGTAACTCCCGCACCTCTATCGCCGCTCTGGACGTTCTAGCCGTAACTGCCGCGACTCTATCGCCGCTCCTTCGGGGCGCTCTAGCCGTGACTTCCGCGCCTCTATCGCCGCTCCTTTGGGACGCTCTAGCCGTAACTTCCGCGACTCTATCGTTTCCCGAGCGGCCTCCTTCGGGACGTTCTAGCCGTAACTTCCGCGCCTCTATCGCCGCTCCTTCGGGACGCTCCTAGCCGTAACTTCCGCGCCTCTATCGCCGCTCCTTCTGACGCTGCTACCGTGACTTCCGCGCTCTATCGCCGCTCCTTCGGGACGCTCTAGCCGTAACTTCCGCGACTCTATCGTTACCCGACGGCCTGCTGAGAACGGTGTGTTCCCGGGGCTCCTGCCTATGGCTTCTTAGCGCCGGGACCTGGAAGGCGGCAGGGAGGCTGGGCGCTTAGACTGCGAGGCCGTGGGCGAAGGGAGAGCGGATGGAGCCCGCGATGGAGACGGAGACCTTGGAGTCGAGGATCAGTGAGTGGCGGGGGCTCTCCCGGGAAGGGTCCTACTTTTCCAGGACTTGCCCTCCATTTCAGCCAGGAGGAATCCCCAAAGGTTTTCCATTTTGATGCAGGGGGACCAGCCATAATCCAGGTTGACCCCACTTTAACTGCCGTGGCTCAAGGTTACAGAGCTCTGGGATTTGTTGTTATGCGAGGTGTTTAGCCTTCGCTGTCAAAAAGCTTTGGGGGGGGGAGAACAAACCCCAGTTCCCAGGATTCCATAGCATTGAGCCATGGCAGTTAAAGCGTACTGCGCCATGGCAGCCGCACAAGACGCAGTGCGAAGCCAAAGGCTTTCATGGCCGGCATCCATAGGTTTTGGGGCTGTGTGGCCCTGTTCTAGAAGAGGTTCTTCCTGACGTTCTGCCGGCATCTGCGTCTGGCATCTGGGATGTCCTGTCCCTTGGGTCTGCATTGACCTCTGGGCGTCACCCCATGCGCCTGCACCCCCTGAGTGGAGTTACAGCTGTACCAAAAGCGGTTATTGCAAGGGGCGGAAACTCTGCAAGTGAACTGGCTGTAAGTGCTGCTTCCCCCTTTAAGGAGGCAAAAAACCCTCCTAGCATTTGTGAACTGATTCCTCTGGACTTTAAAGTGGGCTTATATTGAGGCTCTGCGCCTTGTGTTTCTACCAGAGTCCCATGCTGCTTTTATGATGTCTTACTCATAGGGAAATATTTCTTCCTTTTATTCCTTTTTGCCCTGATTCAGGTTTTCAGTTGATTCAGCCTAGGACAGAAGAAATGGAGTATGATGATGCACTTCCTACTTTTGTTTTTCTTGGCGTTAGTGAGCAAAGATATTGACTTGCTTTGGCATAGTTGGGGTAAAGACATTGCATGGTGTTCGCATAGTAGAGCATGGAGAGCAGGGGGTTTTCATTCTTTTATTTTTGTATTATCGTTTACATATCTTTAACACATACCTACATCTGCTACTCAGTAGTATAGAAAGGAGGGAATTAATACATCGTCTTCATATGGGATGAAGAACCAGACGGTCACTCCATTCTTTGACACTCCGTGTCCATTCTCCATCTCATTCATGTCCACAGGAAGATGTCTTATATTGAATCAGACCATTGATCCAGTTTGCTAAGTGCTAGTGATACTGGCTATCGATGACATACTTGGGTCTCAAGTGGAATTGTTTCACTCTACTTACATAACAGCTTTTAAAATTAGATGTTGAGGACTGAATCTGAGACCATCCATCATGCAAACACACATGCTCTGCTACTGAGCTATGACTCCTGGTTCTCTTTTCCTTCCCATTATGTGTCGTGGCATCCTTGCAAAAAAACCACGTTTCTTACTTCCTTTTCTGTGGGGTACAATTGGCAAAGGGCCTCTGGAGATGCAATGCCTGTTAGTCTTTAGTTCTGCATTCATGGAACATTTCCTTTTCTCTCTCTCCATTCAGACAGAGCTACAAATCCTCTGAACAAGGACCTGGAGTGGGACAGTATCAATGCTTTTTGTGACCAGCTTAATAAGGAACTTGAAGGGTTAGTATGCCTGCCTCTTTTCTTAAAGTAAAATTGTTCCTCTGTTTTCTCTGGGGATGGTGCTCAAAAAGTAGGCTAGGCCACTCCACATCTGAAAGAAGCACATGGCTGTACCAGCCTTCTTTGTTCCAGTTCATCTGATTGTTTTTTCACCTTTCATTTGTACCCTAATGTCTCAAGTAATCTTATTCAAATATGTCCTGTCCAGAACATGTTTCCTCCCATCTTGATGAGGAAGCTGCTCTTTTGTCAAGTTTAGAGATTTGTTAACCATTATAAAAATTACTCCTCATGATACCAATAGATTTGTTGGTGTGGAAAAGATTTTGGAAACAACAGAAAAGGAGAGAAGGAGAAACTGTGGCTGCATTAAATAAGTAAAAGTTCCATACTAATAACTAAGAAAACATAATTGTTCATTATACCAGATATTGTTGAATCTGTATGTTCAAAATCAGATCTAAAAGTCTAATAGTGCAGTGTGTGTGTGATGGGTTAGGTGGATACGCTGTGTAAATTTAATTCACACACAAGTAAGTTCTGGGTTTTATCTACTTGAATGAAACATTTAGGCCCAAACAGACAGGCCAAAATAAAGCTGCTTCAGGTCACTTTGAAGGTATGCTGTTTCAATGACACTTGCATCTTAAGAGGCCAGAAGCTGTGCCAGAGCTATGCTCCATTCCTTAGGACTGGAGCATGGCTTTGACGTGGCTTTTGGACTCTTAGGATGCATGTATCATTTAAAAGAATATCTCCAAAGTGACCCAAAGCAGCTTTATTTTGGCCTGTCTGTTCAGGCCCTTAATGTACTTTTAGGGTGGGCTAAAATGACCCAAAAGCCAGCATGGTGTGATGGCTTGGGTATTGAACTATGACTCCACGGACCAAAGATCCTTGCTTGGCCACAGAAACCTACTGGGTGACCTTAATCAAGTCACACTCTCTCAGCCTCAGAGGAAAACAAACACAAGCTCCCTCTGAACAATTCTTGCTAAGAAAACACCAGGATAGGGTGCCATAAGTCCAAAATGACTTAAAGCCACACAACAACAACATAATGACTAAAAGTAAGAAGGAAATGCTCTTTTCTTTTTCACTAGTGAGTCTGCCTCATCAGTGTGGCCTTTCCTAGATGACTATGGTGCTGGTCTTGATTTCTAAGAGTATAGTTGGCCCTTGCTATCAGCAGCAGGTCTGTTCCAGACCCCCCTCCCCCCTCCCACAGATACCAAAATTTGCAGATGTTTGAGTTTTATTGTCCCCAGTGGTGCTGCTGGTGCCGCATCACCATTAGGGACAACAAAACTTCAATGGTAGCTCATGCATGTGGCTGCAACACCATTAGGGACGGTCCCTGTTGTCCCCAGTGCACACAGCCTCGCCGGCACTAGAGACAATAGGACTCAGTGTTCCTAATGGCAGTGCCGCAACGTACACTACATGAGCCACCATTGGGAACAATGTGGGTTTGCCATCAGCGGTTGGTTGACTCCATGGATGGTAAGTCTGTGGATACCGAGGACTGACTTTAGTATTATGTCTGAAATTCTGTTGGCACCTTATGGTCTGCTATACAGGCGTAAGGTACTTTTTTTTAGCATAATGACAACAAGTGAGACATCTGAGAGAGAACCCTTTCCATCATTAGAGAAACTACGTTGCCAGGAGTTCAGGAGCTCCCTTTTTGTCATAGCCTCTGCAGTAATTTTATCCCTGCTGCCCTATCACTACACCTGAGCTAGTGTAGTTATGCCAGCCAATGGGATCATGTCCCACTAACTGGCATATACAAACTAGAAAGGGTGAAATTTATAGATAAGGGTGAATATTGTTATGAACCTATTGCATGACTTTTTTTCAACTTGATGTCTCTCATTTCCAGACAACCACTAATCAGAATACTCTGATTCATAATTTTGTCACAAAGAGAAATTAAATATCTTCAGTTAGATGTGGAAAAATATTTGTACAACTTTTAAGAATCTACAAGCAATTTTAGAGGGAGGAGAGAGAAAATGGAATATGTCCGGGGAAGGAGGAATCCTATTCTAACTGGTGCATGATTCTGGTCTCAGCTGTTCCTTCTTACCTATCCACAGTACTTAACTGAAATGTCAGGGCTTAGGCATATTATTAAATCATAGCCTCTGGCTTGAGAGCCCTTTCTCTGATGAGTGACTGCTGGCTGTCATGGTAATGATAGTAGTGAGGAAAAATTTTGTCTGTACAGTTGCAGGTATTCAGCATTACTACTCTTAATGCACCTCTTCCAGA
This sequence comes from Sceloporus undulatus, assembly GCF_019175285.1. Lineage (NCBI taxonomy): Eukaryota > Metazoa > Chordata > Lepidosauria > Squamata > Phrynosomatidae > Sceloporus > Sceloporus undulatus. The sequence goes on from NC_056526.1 coordinate 34,593,107, forward strand.
GCCGAGGTCTCGGAATTAGGCTTTCACAAACTGTGGCCAGGATCTAACAATGTACTTCCAGAAGTAAAATTTGGACTTGCTTTCTTTCAACTTTGCAGCAGTGCCAAAAGCCTGGTCTAGAGTGCTTCCTAGTCCTTTTGTGCTATGATTTTTGGTGCTATGGAGGATGTAGTGGGCAGGAGAAGGATGTCTCAATGCATATTTCTATATATTATTGGATCTGGCCTGATAATTATAGCAATAGCAAGTACATTTCTATACCGCTTGTCAGTGCACTTAAGCACTCCCTAAGTGGTTTACAAAGTGTAAGCTAATTGCTCCCAACAAGCTGGTTACTCATTTTAGCAACCTCAGAAGGATGCAAGCCTGAGCCGAGCTTGAGTCCTTTTGCTTGAATTCACAACCTTATGGTTTGTGAGTGAGTGGCTGCAGTATAGGCATTTAACCACTGTGCCACCAGGGCCAACCCCCCCTGGCTCATGTCACACTTTCAAAACCATATTTAGTTATTTCTCAGCAGTAGTACCATTCCAGATAAGCAGGTAACCCAAGTTATTTCATATACAGTACTGGCATTTCCCAAGCTCTAGATGTCCACAATCACTGCTACTGGGGTTCAGCTGAACTAGAAGGAGCAGGCAGTCAATGAGTTTCTACTTCATCTTCTAGACTGGGGTAGCAAAGTGCAGCCCGTTGCCCACATGTGGCCTCCCAGAAGTCTTTTTTTCAAAGAAAGGGAGGTTGGCCCTAAAAAAACCTATTTATGTAGGGACATTTTTGTCATGGGCCATTTTAAGAGCGGCTTTTAAAAAAATGATCCCTGTACGCTTTCTTTTGGTGAAAAAAGAACTCTTCTGTAGCAAAAACATGGTAGGAATAATCCTCACCCTGGACGGTGTTTGATTTTTTTTTTCAGGGGGAAGAGGTGCAGGGTGGTACAGCCCTTCAAGGTCTTTTGGGGAATAATGTGCCCCCCTAACCTCCCACAGTTGCTACTGCTGTTCTAAATTAAGCATTGAAGTCATACAGCTCTCCAGATATTACTTGGCTGCAACTTCCAGTAGACCAACCCAGCATAGCCAGTAGTGAGGAATATTGAGAGTTGTAATCCAACAACATCTGGAAGGTTGCATGATTCTCAGTCCTGTTCTAGACCATCTCCACTACAGCTAGAGAGGATTGTCAGTCAAGTTCCATTGTGGCAGGTTTAAGGAAGTTTTGAGATCTCAGAAATTAACAATGAAATGCAAAAGGGAAGAGACGAGTCAGGGGCTATAAATGTCAGAGATAACATGAGTCCAGTTGTCCCCGTGTATAGCAGTAGTATGTTCCTACTCAGAATCATAGCAGTGGGTTCTTCAGTAACCATTCATGTGTTTTAACCATTCAGCCCACCACTTGCCACCCGGCTTTTGGCCCACAAGATCCAGTCGCCACAAGAATGGGAAGCCATTCAAGCCCTCACGGTAAGAAGAGCTCTCTCTGCTGGTTTGACTAAGGGCTATAGCTTTTATGAGAAGAGGCAAAGCTTGTGAGTGAAAATCTTAAATGTTTCAACCCTTCACTTTGAATGTAGCAAAGTGGGTTAAAATGTGTTGAAATGAGGTTAACAGCATTCTCTTGAGACTGAGAGAAATTGCTTTAGAAGGGTTGATGGCTTTCTTCAGCTAAAGAGAAAAGATGTTTCTTGCGTACTTTTATTTTTCATGCCATGCTTGGTATTTCGGAAAAGACAGCCTAGCTCCATTGTTCTTTGACACTTTTTCATGGCAGATTACCACACTATACTCTTATAGTGCTGCTATTCCACTTTTACTGCTCTGGCTGCCTCCTGTTGCAATCTGGGATTTGCACTTTAGAGAGAGGCATTTAGAATTCTCAGCCAGAGAGCTCTTAGGCCTCACTGAACTACAAACCCCAGAATGCAACAGGAGGCAGCCAGAGCAGTAAAAGTGGAATAGCAGCACTATAAGAGTATAGTGCAGTATTCTCCATGGTGATGCCTTTCCCATGTCAGAAGTGAGGGGAAAACTAACAATAATCTTTGAAAATTCATAGAAAACAGGAAAAGTCCCAGCAGACTGGAGGGCAAACATTGTCCCCATCTTCAAAAAGGGAAAAAAGAGGATCCCAACAACCACCGCCCAGTTAGCCTGCCATCACTATCAGGAAAGATTCTAGAGCTGATTATTAAACAGAGAGACTGACTATTTAGAAGGGAATGCCATAATCACGAATGGTCAACATTGGTTTCTGAGAAACAAGTCATGCCAGACTGATCTGATCTCTTTTTTTAATAAAATTACCAGCTTGGTAGATGAAGGGAATGCTGTAGATATAGCGTATCTTGATTTCATAAGGCCTTTGACAAGGTTCCCCATGGTATTATTGCAAACAAGCTAGTAATATGTGGGCTAGACAATGCAGCTGTTAAGTGGATTTGTAATTGGTTGATTGGCCTAACCCAAAGGGTGCTCAGCAATAGCTTCTCTTCATCTTGGAGATCAGTGACCAGTGGGGTGCCATAGGATTCTGCCTGGGTACAGTGCTATTCAATATCTTTATCAACGACTTGGATGAAAGAATAAAAGGCATGCTTATCAAATTTGCAGGTGACTCCAAATTAGGAAGAGTAGCTAATATCCCACAGGACAGGATCAAAATCCAAACTTTAGAAAGCTGGGCCAAAACTAGCAAAATGAATTTCAACAGGGAGAAATGTGCTTAGAAATGTGCTTATTGTGCTTAGGCAGAAAAAATGAAATGAATAGATATAGGACAGGGGGGCACATGGCTTAGCAAGACTTCATAAGTCAACAATGTGATATGGCAGCTAAAAAGGCTAATGCAGTTCTAGGCTGTATCAATAGAAGTATAGAATCTAGATCAGGGGAACTAATAGTGCCACTATATTCTGCTTTGGTCAGGCCTCACTTGGAATATTGTGTACAGTTCTGGACACCACAATTCAAAAAGGATGTTGACAAGCTGGAGCATGTCCAAAGGAGGGAGCCTTAAATGGTGAAGGGTCTGGAAACCATGCCTTCTGAGGAGAAACTGAGGCCCTATACAGACAGGCCAAAATAAAGCTGCTTCTGGTCACTTTGGAGGTATGCTGTTTAAATGACACATGCATCTTAAGAGGCCAGAAGCTTTGCCAAAGCTGTGCTCAGGTCCTTAGGACTGGAGCATGGCTTTGGTGAGGCTTCTGGACTCTTAGGACGTATGCACCATTTAAACAGCATACCTCCAAAGTGAACCAAAGCAGCTTTATTTGGCCTGTCTGTATGGGGCCTTAGGGAGCTGGGTATGTTTAGCCTGGAGTAAAGATGGTTAAGAGGTGATATGACAGCCCTGTTTAAACATTTGAAAGGATGGCACATTGAGGATGGGGCAAATTTGTTTTCTACTGCTCCAGGGAATAGGACCCGGGGGAATGGATGCAAACTACAGGAAAAGAGATTCCATCTAAACATTAGGAGGAACTTCCTGACAGAAAGAGCTGTTTGAAAATGGAACACACTCCCTTGGAGTGTGGTGGAATCTCCTTCTTTGGAGGTCTTTAAACAGGCTGGATGGCCATCTGTTGGGGGTGCTTTGATTGTGAGTTCCTGCATGGCAGGGGATTGGGCTGACTGAATGGCCCTTGTGGTCTTCTTCCATCTCTATGATTCTGTGATTCTATAAGAGAGCTAGTAAACTGCCTTTGTTTTTACAACTGTTGGTTAGTAAGGTTGTTTCTGGGTAGATATGGTCTTTTTTGCTGATAGTAACTTGATTATGGAATGCCCTTCCTGGTAAATTCACTTGGTGCCCACTTTGTCATCCTTTTAGTCACAAGCTATTTCTTTTGTGAGGCTCATGCCCCTTAGTCCAGTGCTTTCTCCACCAGATGTAAGGCTCTGCCTAAATGTCTGCTGTCTCCATATAGGAATGCTTCCACTGCCGCACTGCAATCAAAAGAATGAGGGTTTTACCTCATCCCCATGTCTGTGACTACTGTAAGGACCTCCTCCTGTCCCACTGCTTTGTCCACAAACTGTGGGGACCTACAAAAGCTCTGAGGGTTTCTGTACAGGATATTATGCAATTTCTGTCTCCACTGGACACCAGCTATCTCTGTTCACTGCTGCCACCACAAACACCATGCCTAAACCCTATCAGTGTCTGTCTATTCCTGGAGGCCAAAAGCATAGGATAAACAAAAACAATACTTCATTAACAGAAGTTGAACAAAACAAAATAGGTTAATAATTTAATACATTTAAAACAAATACTTCACTTTCACTTATATTCTTCTTTTAAAACTACTAACTTGGACTCTTAAACCCCAGTCATTAATTCCTAAACCCGATTCTCTTAATCCTAATTCTCTCTCATTCGCCTCAAACTCCACCCCAGTCTCTCAACTCCCAACTGCAAATCAGACTAACTGTCAACCACCATCCTTTCAAATCCCTTCAAATGTTCCACTGATCAACTCTCTCTCGCAACATTCCATTCTCTCCCACCAGCTTCTTACTCGATTACCTCTGTTACTCAGTACATACAAAACCAAATTATTTAATACATAAAACAACATTTTACAAAAAATCCATGATATCACATCAGCCTTTAGCTTTAAGATGTGGATTTTAAAGCTTTGTGCTGTTGTTGTCCTCTGCTATTGGCTTTCTCTTGGCTTTATTCTGAGATCTGTGGGGTTTTTTCTTCTGGTTTTTTCCCTTCTTATATGTCTTTTTTTGTATTATGTTTGGCAGTGGCTAAAACGCTAACCCTAAATAAAGTAACCAGACAAAAGCAAAGGATATTTGGAAATATATATATATTTTAAAAAGCCAAAAAACAAGCCTCTCCGCACTTGATCTTGTATCACAGGTTGAGCGGACTCTGACCACATAATCTGTGCATAACCACTTGGGAAAGAAAGGAAATATTCATTTGTCTATAGCCCTATTGACATTTGAGACTTTGGATCAGGTGTCTAATAAGGACACTCATACAGCACTCACTGCTTCTAATAAATTTGTCTCATCTATGCAGATAGTCAAGAAAGGGTGAGAGGTTTTGGAGTTTCTTGGAGTGGCTGATAGATTTTGAAGTATCTTGGAGTTTGTGCCATTTCTGATTTAATTGTAGAGTAGTGTGTTAGCGTCCATACACATAACACCTGCCGTTTCCAGCTATGTTCTTTTCTGTAGGTTAGCACAAGGAGAAGCAGCCCTGGTGGAGAAGTAGACCATAGTGGATAATCCTGTACAAAGCCCTAGTGGAATTACTTTTTATTAGTTCCAGCCTTGAGAAATGGGAAAGATAACTTGTGCAAGAAGCCATACGAGAGCCTAAAATAAGTGTGTGTGGAGTCTTATTAAAAGCAATTGTGTCAGGAGATTTACTAGTTTGCTTACAAGCCAAAAGCAAAACTAGAAATGGCTCACTATTAAGATAAACAAGTTGGAATTTACTGTGGGGCTGGGAACTTTGAGGACAAAAATGATCAGTGCTGTCATCTCCATTATTATTTATGTACTTTTCTGAAAAGGAACAGGGGAGTATCTTTCCCATTGCAAAAAGAAACATGGTTGATGTGTTCTGATATGCATGCTTTGCCAGATATTGTGACTGTGCTCTTCTAAATAGATTCCCCATCTTCTGTCACATACTGAAGCAGTGAATGGGATAATGTGGGCTTCTGTTGCTTAGACCTCTGTACTCACTCCTCTGCTCTATTACCCCTGTGCAGGTGCTGGAGTCCTGTATGAAAAATTGTGGCAAGCGCTTTCATGACGAAGTAGGCAAATTCCGCTTCCTCAACGAGCTTATCAAGGTGGTATCACCCAAGGTGTGTCCCATTGCTGACGTAGCAGGATGAAAGATGTCAGTGGTGTGACATTTACTAATGTGGTAAAACGGGAGTCATTTCTGCTATGTAGCTTCAGTGGATTGGAATACAGAGCAGGAGAAAGCAACTTGAGGATAAGTATCAGGTTTATGATGATAGAGGTGAGCAAACTCTGTGAGTTTTCCCATCACTACCACACTAGACCTTCCAGGTGAAATAGGGGGGGGAAAAGCAGGGGATGACCAAGTTGAATAGCATACCTTGCTGTAGAAGATAATTTGTCCCCTAAAGGTGTGAATCTCCCATTTTGAGGGAAAACACTTAAAAATTGTCAGCTGCTTTCTCCTTAAGGAGGTCACAGAAATGGCCATGGGGGCCAGGGGCCACATTTTTCTCATACCTGGCCTAACTTGATAGTTGTGTGAATAGGATTGTAGTACCTCCTGTCACCATACCTATGCTTGGGCTGGAGGAGTGAGTTGGATATAAATGTGGCTTTGCTTCATAATGCTGATAATGCCAGGATTGTGTGTGAATAGTTGTCATCATCCCCACCTTCCACCCACAATCAAGGATGTGAAGCATTACTCTGTTTCGTACAGAACCTACTCTCTTGGCCTGTCATTTTCTTCTTTTGAATCCATTCATGTTTGATGTGGGTGTGTGCTTATCTGTCCATCAGTACCTGGGAACCAGAACTCCAGAGAAAGTAAAATCCAAGATCCTGGAGCTGATGTATAGCTGGACATTGGGACTTCCCCATGAAGTGAAGATTACAGAGGCCTATCAAATGCTGAAAAAACAAGGTGAGAGATCCTTTCCTAACCCCTAGAATAATCATAGAATCATAGAATGATAGAGTTGGAAGATGCCGCAAGGGCCATCCAGTCCAACCCCCTGCCATGCAGGAAATCCAGATCAAAGCATCCCTGACAGATAGCCATCCAGCCTCCGTTTGAAGACCTCCAAGGAGGGAGACTCCACCACACTCCGAGGAAGTGTGTTCCACTGTCGAACAGCCCTTACTGTCAGGAAGTTCCTCCTAATGTTGAGGTGGAATCTCTTTTCCTGCAGCTTGGATCCATTGTTCCTGGTCCTGTTCTCTGGAGCAGCAGAAAACGAGCTTGCTCCTTCCTCAATATGACATCCCTTCAAATATTTAAACAGGGCTATCATATCACCTCTTAACCTTTTTTTCTCCAGGCTAAACATCCCCAGCTCCCTAAGGCGTTCCTCATAGGGCTTCATTTCTAGACCCTTCACCATTTTAGTCGCCCTCCTTTGGACACGCTCCACTTTCTCAATGTCCTTTCTGAATTGTGGCGCCCACAACTGGACACAATATTCCAGGTGGGGCCTGACCAGAGCAGAATATAGTGGCGCTATTACTTCCCTTGATCTAGACACTATACCTCTATTGATGCAGCCTAAAATCGCATTGGCCTTGTTAGCTGCTGCATCGCACTGTTGACTCATGTTCAACTTGTGGTCTACTTGGACTCCTAGATCCCTTTCGCATGTTGTCTCCTTAAGCCAGGTATCCCCCATCTTATATCTGTGCATTTCATTTTTTCGCCCTAAGTGCAGTACCTTACATTTCTCCCTGTTGAAGTTCATTTTGTTAGCTATGGCCCAGTTTTCTAGTCTATTCAGGTCATTTTGAATTTTGATCCTGTCCTGGCCTAGCCCCTGCATGTGTCTGCTGAAGCTGAAGGATGCTGTTTGCCAAGTTGGGCCAGCAGTTTAACCTTTCTTCTCATTGACTGCACCATACAAACACTGGAATACTAGCCCTTGAATTAGCTATGCAAATCTTGAAAGTGGAGGGCTGACCTCCATATTGGTACCTTTCTGTCAAAACTTGACTGGCCATTTACAGACAGATATTTTGAATTTAATTAATACTCTTTCTTATGAAACTGATACAAAACAATGTATAAAAGCATAAGAAAAATACACTCTAGAAAACCAAGATTTCTCCCTCATTCTTCTTTGTGTACAGTATGCTAATTAGCTTTTGATGGTGCCACTCCTAACACCTTACACTAGGCCAGGGATGGAGATACCAGGTTTTGTCTGACTGTAAGTCCTTCTCAGCACTGGCCAGCATTTCCAGTGGCTGTGGAATGTTGCAGTTCAACCACATCTGAAGGTACAGATGTTCCTTATGCCTTCTATAGACCTTGAACTGAAATTATCACAACTAGTTCAGGGCAGACAGAGAGGAGCACGTTCCAGGAAACTACTTTGAACAATATGTGAAAACCTGTGCTTTGTGGAGGGTGTACGCTAAGCTGTGAGTTACAAAAGGAAGCAAGATATTTAATAACTTCAGAGATTTGCACGGCAGATCATGGGGGAGGAGTGCTCTAAAGCTTGGCCTTTCCTTGCAGGGATTGTAAAATCTGACCCAAAGTTACCAGATGATGCACCCTTCCCATTGCCTCCTCCAAGGCCAAAGAATGTAATTTTTGATGATGAAGAGAAGTCCAAGGTAAGTTCTAACCAGATGGTAAAGCTTCCAGAAACTTTGCTTTATATCCAGGCTTTGCAACTTTCGGGTTCCTCAAGGCAGCTCATCAGCTGAAAGAAAAAAAGGTGGAAGGTGGAAATGTGAGTCATTTGATGTCTGTTAAGGGCAGTGAACACTAATTGCTTTCAGTAAAATTTGGACAGGGCTAAACTGTACTGGCTTGGAAATAATGGGAATGATAGCCTAACCCATCTGGAGAGCAACAGGTTAGAGAAGGGTAGGCTAAACAATGATCCTGTCCCTCATACATACTAATGGCCTGTCTAGTTTGACAATGTATTTGTGACACCAGTTAACATAAACCTCACCAATAAGTGGAAGATTCAGATATAACTATGATGTGGTTTAATCCCACTCTTACAACACTGTTGCATTATTAGTAGCCACTAATGTAGATCAAACCAGGGCCACTAGAAAAAACGTCTGCTAGTTAAGATAAATGGCTTAAGGTCTACAAGTGTCTACCTGAGTGTTAATTAAGATTAGAATATGCAGACAAAGAAACTTATTATTTTCTATTGCCATACATACAGCTATCTTACATCCCATCCTGAGAAACAGGATATAAATCCAATAAATAAATACATGCATGCATACCTACATATGCAGCGTGTCCATTGTGTTAAATTTTAGTGTGACTTTTTTAGTATCAGAGAAGTGAAGGCAAATATTAACATATTAATTAATTTCAATTAATTTTTCAACTTAACTCAATAAGTAGTAATTTGGAGAGTTGAAGTGCCATTTGCTGGTGGAGGTACTTCTGGGTGGATGAGGAGACCTCTGTCAGTCCCTTTGAATCTCCAAATGTTGGTATGTATATATTTGCTCTGTTCCCTATTTGCTCCCGATTCCTTCCCTAATGGCAACAAAGATGTCTGCAAGAATGATATTTCACTATATTCCTATCAAAGCATCTGACAGCCCTTCCAAGTTCCTGCAGCTTCTAGGATGTTGAAAGGTTGTAGCAGGCTTTTGAGTCTAGTGTAACCAGCCTATTGTTTATGGTGGTCCTTCAGGAGTTCACTTCATCTCTTGGGTTTTGATGGAGGCATGGGACTATAGAAAAGAACAATCATCTGGCAGGCCCTGATATATAGTATGTGGGTTTAATGAGCAACAAATACAGTAGTCCAGGCTTTCTCAGAAAGAATATAAGTCAAATCAAATTTGTTCCTAACTGTTTGCCATAAATACAGTGCTTCCCAGCCACGTGAAGCTGTGGTTTCCAAGAGGCTGGTAAGAATTGAGTTTTGTTGAAACTGATACCTGTTTCTGCTGCAGTTTCATGCTTGTGTCATACAGGCAAAGTCTTCCATTGCAAATCGATTCCCCTAAGCTTGACTTCCTTAGACCTATGTGTCTTTGCAGATGCTGGCTCGCCTGCTCAAAAGCTCTCACCCCGAGGATCTCCGGGCTGCCAACAAACTCATCAAAGAGATGGTACAGGAGGTGAGGTTTTGTTGCAAGAGGTATTTTCAGCATTGGCTGTCATCTGTGTTTGTGTCATGTGTATGTATGTATAGTTATGCAAAGTTGATATCTCGAAAGGATTTTAAATGGTTATGTACTTGGATTATTTTTTACCTGTTCCAAGTGGACTCTTTCCCACTGTATCTATGAGAGTGAGGAAGGTGGAGGTTCTTGACAACAAAAAATAAATATTTCTGCTAAAGTATAAGTAGATACACTAGTTTTTGTGATGTATTTGTGTGATATAACCCAATCTCACAAGCATTTAGGAAGTGATAGCTGCACATGACTAAACCCATCCAGTATTCACTTGCAAATTTTACTTTGTATTTCACAGTACACAGCAGTCCTGAAAGTCAATACTGATTGGTTTTAGTCATAGTATTCAAAGGGGGATGTGGTGGTGAGGCTCTCCAGATACCAGTCAAGAAAGCCAAGCTGTTTGTAGCATTCTAGATGTTGCAGTGTGCAGAGAGTATGAAGGAAACATAAGAGCTGTTCTCCCTCTTCCTGTTCTTTCAGGACCAAAAGCGGATGGAGAAGATTTCCAAGAGGGTAAATGCCATTGAGGAAGTCAACAACAATGTCAAGCTGCTGACAGAGATGGTGACTAACTACAGCAAGGGGGAGACAACCGAGAGCAGTGAGGACCTCATGAAAGTAAGGGAAGGGGCTGTGCTAATTGTGGGAGTTACTTGGTAATAGCAGGTCTTGCTAGAGTTTTCACATATATGAGAGTGTGTGTGCATGTATATCTTTCCCACATATATCTTTTGCTGCTTGGATTATAATTTCAACTCTTTAATGCAATGTACATTCACAGAGTAGTGTTTAAAAGCTTCTGGTGTGGATCTAAAGTTTCTGTGTTAATGAAGCCTCCTCCATAACCTTGGAATTCCATTTCTCTCCAATTCTATTCTGCCCTTTGGTGCTCAGCTGCCTAGATGTATCCTGCCTCCCCATCTCTAAATCAATGGCAGCTAAAGCCTTTCTGTTTCTCAGATATATTGTGCCCTAAGAGTAGACCAGCCACTACGTGCCAGATACCCTTGCAGACAGTGAGGCTGTTGTAGTAAAACATTTTCAAAGGATCTATTCAGTCATTTCACTGCTATTTAAAATGTAAAACTGCCTTTTGAATGGACTCTGGTACTACTGCTGCATTTACTACTTAGCTATGGAAGTTCCAATACTCGCTGTGCCTGAAACAACAAAGCATTTGCTGGGCCCTTAATATTAGCTTATTTGTTAATGTATATGTTTATACACGAGCTCAAGTGCCAAGTGGGCTCTTGCCCACAAAACCTTACTTCACAATAAATGTGTTAATTTTTGAGGAGCCACTGTAATTGACTGGCAGAACTATCCCTGTAGTCCTTAAAACTCATGCTCCCAACCCATCTCGCATGATGAAATTGCAGAAATTGCCATTTCTCTTGCAGCCCACAAGGTGGAACTAAAATAGTCTTTTGTTATCTCTTCCTATGCCTATAGATCAACCATAGTTGTCACTTAAAAGAAATACGACAAAACTGAAACTGGTGCTGCTTCTTTTAAGATTTCAGGAAGCACTACAGTACTTCAAAACAGGCCAGACAACTAGAAGCAATGCAGTACGCTTCCATACGGCCAAGTATGCAACCAGACAGATTTGAAGGTTTTGTAAAGGAACATTCAAATGCAGCCTGAAGCTTAATGGAACAGTTGATACTGGTGCTCTAATCCAGAAACACCATTCATTCCTTCATTCGTGACATTCCACAGATGGGAAGATAAAGCTAAAAGGCAGCAACAGGCCCAAATTCACATAGCCGTTATCTCATAGTGGCCCAAACAACAAGAAGTCTCCTTTTAGTACTGAAAAGGAGCCTGTCTATGTCATTATACATTTTGATTTTACTTTCTTTTCCCTATTGTTTTTTATGATGTGGACCAATCTGTTAATTCCTAATCACTTCATGTCATAAATATCATTAGGGAAAAAAAACAGCCCTATATTGAATAATATACTTCTGTGTCTAGTCATACATCAAGTTAATGAATCTCTCTAACCCAGGAGCTGTACCAGCGCTGCGAACGCATGAGGCCAATGCTTTTCCGGCTTGCCAGTGACACAGAGGACAATGATGAGGCACTAGGTAAATGCAGTCAATTTCCTTCTGTCAATGAGACCAGGCTGGTAATAGGCATCCATCTATGGTCCTGTGCAGACCAGCCATTAACACTGGGCTGGGGGCAGAGTCAGGGTGAGGCGTCCACATGAAGCATGCCCCGACTCCACCCCAGGGTGCCATGACACTGCGCACTGCTCCTCACAGCGTCATAGTGCTCCTCCGGTGCTGCATCCACATGACGCAGCCTCAAAGGAGCACCTTAAAGCCACAGCTGTTGTGCCCTTTCCTGGGCAAAAGCGGCTCCTTTTTGCACCCTGAAAAGTTCAGATTGGGTCCACAGCCCCAATTCAGCGCAGCTGAAGATGGCTGTAGGCCACTCCTTAGGGGCAGTCTGCACAACCCCTATATTTTAGTAAGCTTTTGGAACCAATCTAGAGGGGCTCCTTCACATTCTCTTTTGAGTCAATAGTGTCTGAGTTAATGTGTGGATAATTTTGACTAGGGTCTGCAGCTGTATTTCATATGACTTTAGCTTTCTTCCAGCTGCAACACACTTTAAAATTCCCGTGAACACCACCACCCCATCTTATTCTGGGGGAATAAGTCTATCAGAGGTAACTATTCATAATAGCTGTATACTGCTTGCAGAATCTAGGGCCATAAGGCTGAGGAACATCGACAAAAAGGTGGTGTGCATGTACTGTGTGGGCATCACAAAAATATGAAATCCACTGTAGTACTGAATACTAAATAAAGTAGATTTTGGTCTGACCCAGCATGCTTGCTCTGTTCTTATACTCAGTGTATCTACCACTCTTTTCAGAGCAAGTTACTTGGATGGGTAAAGCAGGATTTCTGCTAGAGTTTTCTTTGCAGCTTCACCACTCTTACACTGCCCTAGGTCTTTGACACTGGATAGCCCTTAACAAAAGATTCTGAGTTTCATCACAACATGAATAATTTCATTTGAAACATTTTCTGTTAATACTTTGATCTGTATGATACATTCTTGGAACAAAACAATAATAATATCAGAGCTCACCTTTGTTCATATTGGACATTTGGATATTCCCTGAAGCCTTGTTCTTTTTTTTTTTTCCCCTCTTGTAGCAGAAATTTTGCAAGCCAACGACAACTTAACACAAGTGATCAACCTGTACAAGCAGGTTGTGAAAGGCGAGGAAATAAATGGTGAAACTCTGGCTGGTCCACTCCGAGGTAAGGAAACTAAGGAATGGGGTTAGTTTCCCTAAGGAGAACATGCATTTATCCTTTTCCAAGTACAGTCAGCCCTCCATATTCACGAGGGTTAAGGGCAGAAGATCCCTGCGAATGTGGAAAAACCATGAATAACACACACCCTGACCAGAAGCCAGTTAAAGGCATGGGAGGGAGAAAGAGAAACAGGTGCACGCCTGCTCCGCTCCTTCCCCCATCATCCCGTGCCTTTAACCAGCTGCCCAGAGCCAGTTAAGTGGACAGGAGAGAGGGAAAAGTAACACAGTTGTTCCTCCTCTTCCTCCGCAGCTCAGGAAGGTGAGGAAAGCAGAAAAGCAGGCACACTCTGTTCTGGCAGTTATTTCCCTCCTGGCCTTTTTCCCCTGGTGGAGGGGGAGCCTGAAAGGGGAGGAGGACGAGGAGAGCCCACCTGCACAGGCTTAACATTCTCAAATAATCATAACCATGTATGTGGAGGGCCAACTGTAGATACCTGAGTGTGACATAGTACAGGATATTAATTGGTTGGGTATTCAGACTTAAAATTAAAAGAACTTAGGCCATGGTTGCTCTCTTATATTTCTGTGCAGTCATAAAACCTTAGGTTGAATTAGGCAAGCACTAATAAGGGACATGGGATTGTGGAACAAGTTACTGACTAACATAATGTACTGGTTGCAGTGGTCACGATTTCCTGCCCCTCAGTTTATCTTGTGGGCTGTGTTTCTTCCCAATAGGCAGCACATCAGCACTTCTGGATCTTTCAGGGCTGGAGATGGCAACCCCGAGTCCTTCCTATCCATCCATACCAACCTTCTCGGGTGGTGGCTCAGCAGCTTCTGTACCAGAGCCAAGCAGCTCTGTCTCTCTGCTAGATGATGAACTCATGTCTCTAGGTGAGTCCCAGAGATTCTATGAGGTTCCTGCAAAATGAAAGATGACTGATAAAAAAGCATTGTGTGGAGTGAAGCAAGTCAAGTGAAAATATGTTTATTGTGTTAATTAGAAAATCTGGCTAGTTTCTCAGTGTCTGGCTTTGTGTAAGAAAATAAATCCCTATCATCTCAGAAACATGTCTGGCTGGAGTATGTGGTTTACTCAAGTAGATGACTGGCCTTTCTGCATATCCCATTCCCTGCTCTGAACTCAGCCTCAGTACTGGCTGACAGCCTTGTGCTCCAAGTTTCTGAGCTGCATTGACTAGCTGTTTCCTTTTTAAGATCACCCCTCTTAATGTAACCATGTAAATGACAAAAGAATTCACCTGTATTTAAGACACTAAAAGTGTGCATAAAATATTAAATTAAATTAAATTATAAAATAATAAAACAGCACTAGCTACCAAGCCATAAACCTAAGTATACTGATCTCCCAGTCATCTCAAGATAGTTGAATTCAACCATGCTTTGTTTGGGAGATGTAGGAATTTTTTTTAAGTAGGGAAAAATGTACTGTGTATATTGGTAATGCGGAGATTTAAGCCAGAAATCTTTTGGTTATTTACACTGGTGTAACAAGGGGTTACACTGATGTAAATACTTTTAAAGACATTGTACAGAGTTATTCAGTATCTCTCAGCACATTGGCTTTCCTCCACGAGTGTAATGACAGCCAGAAGGCACCCAGGTACAACTTACTCGCACAGTCCAGCTTGCATTGTACAGCCAGGGAAGGGAATGGCCTTTGCCCTCCAGAACCTCTAGGGAGTATGTCCAGGAGGACAAAGGCTCCTCTCTTCCGTAGATGCACAAGGGAAGATAGAAAGTTCCCAGGTGCAGCTCTGCTCACCCTCCATAACTTATTAGCTTCAGGGATGTGCCCAGGACTCACCTGGATTACTCTACATAGCTGTGGCACTACAATAGAATCACTGCTTCAGTCTGCAATTATGAAGCTGTTCAGGAATACTAACTCAGATTTCTCTGTTACCAGTTCACAGAGATACTTTTCTTACAGTTGGAGGATAATTTCTGTATCTGAGAAAGTGATACTTAAATGTGCCCCTGCTGTGCTAAGAACTATTATTTAAAGTAGTAGTTTGCAAACTAAGGCCTGTTACAGACTGCCAAAATAAAGCTGCTTCGGGTCTCTTTGGAGGTATGCTGTTTAAATGATGCATGCATCCTAAGTATCCAGAAGCTGCACCAAAGCCACACTCCAGTGCTTAGGAATGGAGTGTGGCTTTGGTGTGACCTCCAGACTCTTAGGACCCATGCATCATTTAAATAGCATACCTCCAAAGAGACCCGAAGCAGCTTTATTTTGGCAGTCTGTAACAGGCCTAAGTAGATTCTATTCTCCAATTAAAGTGTGCTTCTGAATGTTAACTGTTTCATTGCTTTAAAAGTCAAACTGTTTGGACCTTAGCTGAATGGAAAGATGTTCCCTTAAGATGTTGAGATATTGAGTAGAAACCTGTCTTAACAGATATTTGTTAGTAAAGTGCTGAAACATAGTCTGTGTATACACACAGTGTATTTGAACGTTGGACTAGACTCTGGAGATGAGGGTTCAAATCCCTGCTTAGCCATGAAACCCACTGGGTGACCCTGGGCAAGTCACACACTCTCAGCCTCAGAGGATAACAATGGCAAACTCCCTCTGAAGAAACTTGCCAAGAAAATACCATAATAGGTACTCCCTAAGGTTTGCCATAAGTCGGAAACGACTTGAAGACACAGAACAACAACAGTAGAGTAAAACAACCTTTGGACCTCCAGCTAAAGACACATATAAAAGACTATTTAGTGTAGATAAACATACTTATGTTTATAAATATATAAACTGCCACAAATATATAAATATCCCACTGCCATTCCCTTCTCCTTTTGTGTCATGTCTTTTTTAGATTGTAAGGCTGAGGGCAACGAAATGTCTAACTATCTGTAAGCCACTCTGAGAGACTTTCTGGCTGTAGAGCAGGGTATAAAAACAGTAAATAAATAAATATGGGTTAGTTTCTTGTAGATATCTTTGAAGTATTCAAATTAGTATAATTGATTTTCCCCCTCATGCTTTTAGTATAGCATATATTTTTGTGGGAACAGACACTTGCACCCTACTCTGTATCTGACTTTAAAATTAGGATATTCTAGTTCCTCGGCTCTGGAATGTATGCATGTGAAGGCTATAGGCTTATTCCCCTTTTGTGGGTCTGAATTCCTCAGCAGAATATATAGAAACAGATCTTGATATAAACCTGGTGAGGGAATGTTGGGGGGGGGGTGTTTCTCTTGTTCATTTTTTATGATCTTTAGAACCTTGTAGATTTGCAAGTTGTAACATCTCCTTTATCTCTGGTGCAGTCAATGGCTGTGGATACCCCATACCTTTGTGGTTGATTGCTGCCCTTCAAGTCATTTCTGACTCATGGTGACCCTAAGATGAATCTATCACAGGGTTTTCTTGGCAAGATTTGTTCAGAGGGGTTTGACTTTGCCTTCCTCAGGCTAAGAGGGTGTGGCTTGCCCAAGGTCACCCAGTGGGTTCTCATGGCTGATTCGAACCCTGATCTCCTAGACTCCAAGTCCAACACTCAAGCCACACTGGCCCACACCTAGAATAATGGAATATCCTTTGTCATGTCTGCTCTTTCCATCCTCTCTAGGGCTTAATGACCCAGCAACTCCTTCAGCCCAGGGTACAGATAACAGCAGCTGGAACAGTTTTCAGGTAAGGGGCTTAGTCATGGAGAAGCTGGGTGAATACATTACACTGAGTAAACCTACACACTTTTTGGACTGTGACAGAAATGTTGAAACTGAGGCTGTGCATTTTCCAGCTTTGTTTGCGATAGTATTTTGTAATACCAAGAATTTCAGAAAGATCATTACTTGAAGAACCTCAGGCAAAACATACTCATTTTCTGTATTTATAGTTTCCACACACAAGTAGCTTCTGTGAAGGATATCTTGTACTCTGAGGTGCTTCTCAGCATCTGCATGAGTTCCAAGCTATTGAAAGAAGGGGAAGACTGATGCTCATGTCAAATTGGAGTAGGCATGGAGAAAGTGTTGTCTTCCAGATCATGGTGACTCCACTTCTCATTGACCCTTGAGGGTTTGATGGGAGTAATTTATCAATATCTGGAGAATCACAGATTCTCCTACCCCTGGATAAGAGAAAGCTTCATTGCAGGTGAAGCCTCGTAATTTCAGCCAGTGACTAGAAGAAAGAAAGACCCTACTCTCGTGGTGTGGAAAACAAATCTTTCTTTTTCCATAAAAATATCTGTGTGAGAAAGTTAAGTCTCTTCTGATTGATGCTGTCCATCTTTCTCAAAGACTTAGACAGAAATGGAGCTTTACTGTGAAGAGTAAGAAATGGAAAGCCCCCATTATTTTGGAATGCATATTGATTTTTTGACTGATATGATGTCAGTATAGCCATGTTTTGGGCCCATGCTTTAGTGCTAAACCCTGCTGTTTAGGAGATGTGTTAAAATCCATCTCACCCCTTAGGTTGTGCAGAACAATAGCCCTCATATAAGTCTGTTTGTTAATGTCGAATTCTGTGTTATGATTGGCAGACTGGAGTGATTTGCAGGATGGGTGGGTGTTTAAGAAAAATTGGCATGAATTTTCCTGCATTCTTTGGGTGGTAATATCTCCCTGATAGATAGGGGAAGATTGCCTGATTTGGCTTGGTTTGGTATGGCTTTGGCTGGCTAGCTGGTTTAGTAGCTCTTTTTATCATTCTTTTTTTCTTTCGTTATTTGTTGCAGTCATCTGACAGCCCTGAACTTAGTGTCCCTTCAGTGCCAGCAGCCTCAGTGGGGAAAGCTGATGCTGGACTGCCTGCACCAGCATCTTCTGTAGTTTCAAGTGGCATGGATGACCTGGATCTTCTGGGGAAAACTCTGTTGCAACAGTCTCTGCCCCCAGAATCTCTGCAAGTCAGATGGTAGGAGGGAACGTGGGGAAGGACAGGGAATGAATCCAAGGAGGGTGTAGCTCCTGGATATGGTGGGGCTGAGTCTTCTTGCTCCCTTCTTTTGACACCACATGTCTCTTGTCTGTCTTGCAGGGAGAAGCAGCCTCCACCCCGGTTAACACTGCGTGATCTCCAAAACAAGAGCACTCCTAGCCCCCCCAACAAGAACACTTCCAGCCCTTCTGTGAGCACCAACAGCACCACACCTCTCTTCTCAAGCTTGTCTCCAAACCCTCCTACCACTCTGCCCTTGGAGCAGCCAGCACCCATTGTTGTCCCTCGAGGGCTGCCAACACCTTCTGGAGCCACCATTCTCACAACGGGTATCCCTGCTTCCACATCCCCACTGGAATTCTCACTTACGAATGTCACTGTGCCTCTGGAATCTATCAAACCAAGTGAGTTTGGGCAAAGGCTTGTTTATTTGTTCCTTTTGTATCTTTTCCAATGAGATAAAGGATCATACACAGCAGTCTTCCCACTCCCACTTTATTTTCACATCTACTCTGTGAGTTAGATAAGGGTGAGAGAGAGTGACTAGCCCAATATGACTCAAGAAGTTTCATGGATCAGCCAGGAGTACAACATGGATCTTCCAAATCCCAGTCCAAAATTTTGACTACTGTATCAGTATTTCACTTCTTGGCTGGATGACAATGATGATGTTACCTTGAAACATTTGATTTGGCTCAGCTGCCCAAGTCAATTTGAGGCAGAGTAGAGAAACAGCATAAATGTGTATGTCCCTCCCAGCCCTCTGAGCTTACTGGTTCTGAACTGAAGTGCCACTTGAAGGTTTTTAAGCTGGTGCTTCTACCATTTGTTCTTGTTATACAAAGAAGGTAAAGCGAATATGAAGCCAAACAATTCTGTGCCTTCCTCTGCCCCAGCTGCAAAAACAATCAGGACAGTGGAAATCTCTTGTTTTATTTCTGATCGCTGATAACATGTGATACCATTTGCCTTGCTCCACTCTTCTTCCCAGTTAGGAAACTAACATGGCATGGAGAATCCCCATCAACGTAGTCTTTCTCCTTCCTAGCTCTATAAGCACTGTCTATCTGATTTATGAAAGGAATTGATCTTGGACAGGAATGCGGCAGCCTTAGTGGATTGATAGTTCTCCCTCACACCTCTATTTATGCTATGGGCCAGTACTGAAGAACCCATACCAGGGGAGGTTTGCCACGTGTCCCATCACAATCGATAATAACAGCTAAGAGAGCTTTCTCTAGTACCATCCGTGTCCAAATTCAAATAGCAAAAATATATATAAAATATAGATAAAGAAGAGTAGCAGTTTTATAGCTGCCTTACCTAGATTGTGTTCCCTTTCCTTGCAAAGAGGTCAGAATCCAAGTGTCTCTCATTTTGCATCAAGGTTAAGCTGGGAGATTAATTGCTTTCCACTGTTTCAATCACACATTTTTATATCTTCTTAAAAATTATTACTGCCAGCCTTGAGCATCTCAGATGGAGTAGTTTACTGGTTTTAGATGGCATTAAATGTGTGGATGATCTTCTAAGGAATTTTTGAACTTGCTTGTGGTCTAACGTGGGATGGATAGAATAAACCACTATGCTGGCTTTAAACAGTGAATGATTAGCTGCCTCGGTGGAATGAACCAATCCTTTCTCTCTCCTGTTTTATGTTCTTACTGGTATTCACTCCAGGTAACATCCTTCCTGTGACTGTGTATGACCATCATGGCTTCCGTGTCCTCTTTCACTTTGCCAAGGACTCTCTGCCTGATCGGCCTGATGTCCTGGTGGTAGTGATCTCCATGATCAGTACAGCCCCCTTGCCCATCAAGAACATCATCTTTCAGTCTGCTGTACCCAAGGTAATATCTTCATGCATATTGGGACAAACGAGAATAACCGTTTCTCTCCCTCCCCTCCACAGAGACAATTGGCTCCCATTGATTATCAGTGTTTTTCCCACTCATTAAGTACTTTCTCACAAAATAACTCTGGTATTTAGCTGATTTGAGAAAATAGCAACCCAGCTGCCAGTCTCAGAAGAGACTCATCACTGCTCCTGCTCTCTTCTTTGAGTTCTCATGGCTTCATGGACAGCCTGAGCCATAATTTCATGGAAGAGAAGATGGTTTGCATACAGAAGGTGCCAGGTCAATTTTCTAGTATTTCCACTTAAAAGGAGAAGACCTCTGCCTGAGATCCTGGAAATTCACTGCCAGTCAGAGTATGTCCAGTTAGAACAATCTCAGACAAAAAGGTGATGGTGGAGAGGAGACGTCTGTTAGAGAACTTGGAGAACCATTGAAGTTGGAGTGAATAGCATGGGGATAAGTTCACCAGTGGTCTGACTCACCTTTATGTATTGATCCAATAGTCACTTGTACAGTATGTGTGTGTGTCCCTTCAAGTCACATGTGGACTTAGGGCAACCCCATGAATGTCATAGGGTTTGCTTGCACAAGAAATACACAAAGATGGTTTGATGAGCTTCTTCCTCTGAAATATAACCTACAGCTCCTGGTATTTGTTGGAAGTCTCCCATCCAAGTATTAATCAGAACTGACCCTGCTTAGTATGGGATATGATTCCTTTAGAATATTTGCTGAGCTCTAAATAGACATTTGTTACATTTCAACATTTGTGCTGTGAAAGCCAGCTGTTTCATAGCACACTCACTAAACTCATTCTGATTAACTTGTCAAAGATCAGGGAAGGTATTGTTTGGCTTCACATTTCCTACAGTCCACGTTTTGAGGGAGAGAAAATAAAAATACCTATAAGAGGTTGCATAAGATGCAGTGTTCTTAGAATAATGAACTAAAACATTCCCAACCAGATTATGTTAATCAAAATCCTGACTTCAGGCAGTGCTGTTTCAAAGCAGCATTGAACATGATTTCAGCAATTCAGAGTTACTGGTTTGTCAGATTCAGAAGGGGAAAAGAGCCTGGAAGGTTTTCTAACCAGGTGATTTCACTGGCTGCTTGGAGATAGTATCAGGAGATTATCAGTCTGTGAACTTAACAGTCAACTCCCTGAATCATTCTAATGTGTTGTAATTTCTGCAGGTGATGAAGGTGAAGCTGCAGCCTCCCTCTGGGACAGAGCTCCCAGCATTCAATCCAATTGTGCCCCCCACAGCGATCACTCAAGTCCTCCTGCTTGCTAATCCTCAGAAGGTAACAGCACCTTTCTAGAGGGCAGGGTGAGCTGTTTCCTCCTCTATTTTTGTGTCTCGTATTACTGCCCCACAAGCCGGTGGAGTCACATTCCTTGGAATGGGAATGCAGAACCTTTGACTCTCCAGATATTTTAGACTACATTTCCCACACGCTTTTAACATTCACCATGCTGGTCGTGGGTTCTGGAAGTTAATGTCTGATACATTTAGAACAGGAAGAATCATACACACATGGTCCCCTGGCTGTTTTTATGGTCTCTGGAGATCCCATCATCCCTTAGTATATTTTGCTTAAACAACAAAATCATGCCTCTAGGAGATGTGATTTTCCACTAAATGAAGATGTGAGACAACTTTCCCCCACACAAGCGTACGCCTCTTATTTTAGCACAAAAAACTTACGAGGATTTTAAAACCTAGAAATGACCTTCTAGCTACTTTTAGTTTCATTGGGTGCAGCCCACAACAGGCATTGATGGGTGGCAATGGTCCCTGGATCCTCCAGAATTACCCACCAGAGGTTCTTTATTTCTGCTTTAGAAGGAAGTCTCAACCACTACCACAGATTCTTCTGTTTTTTTAACTTGTTTTGTATCTTTCCTCTGACCAGGAAAAAGTGAGGCTACGATACAAGCTGACCTTCACCATGGCAGATCAAACCTACAATGAAATGGGAGATGTTGAGCAGTTTCCCCCTCCAGAATCATGGGGAAACCTATAGTGCTGCAGCTGGCATGCGATGTCAGACTTATAAGGATTCTGGCTTCCCAGGGCTGGCTAGTACTTCGGACTCTGCTCTCAGACTGGAATGATGACAGTCAGCAATATACTGATTGTGGAGGATAGCAGGCAGAGGGGAGAGAAAGGAGATGCCTGTCTTGGGGGCTGATGGGGCAAGAATGATTGAGTTGTTCTCTATTCTTCTAACTTGGTTTCTGGGGGCCCTGCCCTTATCTTGATCTTCCAGCTATATTTTCCCTTCCATGGAGTTGATCAGTTGAAGCTGGCTTTGAGAAACCCAGCTCCAGGGCCCCATTCTTCCACCTCCTGAGGAAGTTATATGGGGTCTTACATCTTCAGCTCTTTCACACTTGAGGACAGCAGGTTGATAGTAGAGTGAGGTCCCTTGCTCTTTTTCTGTTTCTTTCAAAACAAGCCTTGATGGCATGAGGCAAAAAATACTTTGCAACAGGAGGCCTGGTTGGCCCATTCAGGTTCCATACACAAAACTGCCTTGGGGCTACCAGAAGTTGGGCCTTTATTCCCCCAGGGGTGCATAATGGGTGTGGACTCATGCTCATTGTACTTACTGAGCCACTGTATGTGATTGAGCTTATGAGAAGGGCGAGAAGGGATGGTGGGTAGTGTGCCTAGTCTAATATGCCTTACCTGCAAAGAGTTTGTGTAGCATCTATATTGTACAATTGTAAGAAGGCTGGTTGTTTGGAAACGGTTCAGTTCCACACTTTCCTCTGCTTGGGAAAATACTGATGATACAAAGAGGCTGTGTTCAGGGAAATGAATTCTACTTGTGCTGTGGATTCCAGGATTCCTGTGTGGCCCGCCAGAAAGCAACACTGGGAGAAAAGGGAGTTGCCAGAACCATATCCACTACCCCCACAGATTATGGCTGCCCCCTTCTGTTCCCCACAAACACATGCTCCCAAGATGTTGGGCCATCTGTATAACTGGCATCCTCCCATCATGAGCAAAGTATTCATGGAAATGCCCTGGAATGAGACTTGGGAGTACACATGAGTGTATTTTTGTGGGTAAAATGCAAGAGGGATTGTAGTAGAGAATGTTCTGCACTCACATCTAACAGTGGTAGGCCATTTTTGGTAGGAAGGCCTTTCTGAAGTGGGATTCTGCTGTGACTGGATACCTTTACATTCTAGTCATCTTTGCCCTCTTTTTTCTCTTTCAATTTGGTTTAGTTTGGTTCTTGAAACAGACTGTACATATATATATTTTGGTGCACATTCTGCACATGGAAAATGACTTTAAAATAGACTGTGTGAAATCTGCTGTATTAATGGGAAATAAAAACTATTCTTCCCAAAAATGCATCTTAATTTTTGGAGCCAATTGAAGTCACAGCATGAGGAAACTAATGCTGAATTGTACTTTTGTGCCCCATGTCTTTGACTTATAAGCCTCTGTTTGTCTTCCACTTTCAAGGTTCTCTTGCAACTTGGATGGTTCAGTGATCTTAGTCTGGAGCCAGGAAGGCTTGGTAGCATGGTTCAAATGCCGTATCTTGGTCACAATACTATATATAATCTGTGCTTTAAAAAAAACCTATGCTGAAATAAGCTGAATTTTATGATATACAGATATAATGCAAATGTGCTCTGTATTTTTCCCCCCTAATATGTACTGTCTCTTATTGATTGTGGACAGAACAATGAAATTTTGACCCTGTGCTTCAGTAGCATTAGCTGCACAGTCCTAAGTATGCTATTTTAAGGGAAGGGGTGGGAGAGTGTTGACCTTCCAGATGTCTGGGATTAGAAATTGCCATTGACTAAACAGTGTGGGGCTGTTAGGAGTTGTAGGCCAAAATGTCTGGAGGGTAAAACATGTCCTAGTCTTGTTTAAACTGGAGCAGGGGCAAGATTTTCAAGATGCTGAAATCTACACCTGCCCATTTGAATAGTCTGCTTGTGGACTATAACCAGCTCTGACCATAGTTGCATGCACATAAATGGCTTATTTCAAAAGCTATGCAGGAGGCAGAGTGCATATGTGCAGCATTTGATACTCCCATCCCCCACAAAATAGAAACTATCCTCCATTGTTTTCGCCAGCCCACCTTCTAGTATAGTGGTGGAACAAGACCAGCAGCCACCATTACCAGTCCTCTGTGCTTCTGTTCCCCTCTCTTGATTCCTGTTTCAGGTCCAGGAACTCCCTGTATGACATTAAGATATGCCTTTGCCACCTACAGTTGGGCCCCAACCTACAGTTGCTCAGCTGAGGGTAGTAATGGTGGGATGCTCTCTTTAGTAGCTAGAACCAAGTATTTCTGAACTATTGGAGGCATGAGGCTGCTACAAGTGCTAACCAAACCAACGTATTAACCCTGGAAACTGTCACCTTCCTCTTGTGTTGCAGGCAGGCTGGGTCTGAGCCCAAACTGCGGTCTGCTCTGTACATGTTAATAGCCCACACTTCCTTTTCTCCCTGCTTCCCGCTCCTTTTTGCAGGGGCCTCTGCAGTAGTAACTGCTGCTGTGTGCTGCAGAGCTGAATAGAGCAGTGACTGGGCGGGGGGGGGGGGGGTATAGCTGCTGGGGATGGAGTATAACAGCAGCAGGAGGCCAAATACTTTCCCCCAAGATTTCATCCCTCTATAAATTCTTGCTCAAAGGTATAGAGATGAGACTAGAGACCCAGAAGGGCACCTTGATATGAACTTAGTATGAATTTCATAGGGCTTTGGGGAAGCAAATAGACTTCAACTATTAAAGCCAGGAGCCAAGGTCGGTGTAATCCTTGAGTAATAAATCAGTAATGGCCATCAATCAACATGACTATTCGTCTTGGCTGTGATAAATAAATCAACTCATGCTGTATGTGTCCTAATACTGACTCTTTAAAATTTGGAGCCCCAGCTACTAGACAGGTGCTTTTCTGTTCTTGCATGGCTGGGCAGATGGCAGATCTCCATTTAAGCCTTGATAATTGGTCACAGTGCTGGGGGATCAATGAGAACTGAAGTCTAAAAACCTGGAATTGTCTCTTGTGCTCACTCTTGACAAGGTCCTCCATGTTATTTTTGCAGGCCAGCTGGTGAACTGTGGGCTAGACAGTTCTACAGCCACCTAAATCCCATTGTGGGAGAAATGCAGGATATAAATCCCTTAAATAAATAAATAAATAAAACCATAGTCAAGTGGATCTGTAATTGGTTGACCAAGTGAACCCAAAAAGGACTCACCAATGACCTTGCTCTTCATCCTGGGCAGAAGCGACTAGTGAGGTGCCTCAGGTCTCTGACCTGGGACTGGTGTTGTTTAACATCTTTATAAGTTACTTAGATGATGGAATAGAAAGCATGTTTATCAAATGAGGGGGGAGCATAGGATCAGAATTCAAAATGATCTGGATTGCTGGGCCAAAACTAACCAAGTGAATTTCAACAGGAATAAACATAGGGTACTACATCTAGTCAGGAAAAATGAGATGCACAAATATAGTGAGTGACACTGGCTTTAATGCAGTATATATGAAAAAGACCTAGGGGTCTTAGTAAAGCTAAATATGAGTCAGAAGTGTGATGCAGTGATCCAAAAAGTCAATGCACTTCTAAACTACTTCAACAAGAGTATATTGTTCAGATTGAAAGAATCTCTATTCTACTTTAGTCAGACCTCATCTGGAATACAGTGGACGCTGGGGTTTGGTTCCAAGATCTCCCGTATATAACAAAATCCGTGTATGCTCAAGTCTCATTAAATATAATGACATAGCAAATTGGTATTCCTTATAAAAAATGGAAAATCAAGGTTTGATATTTGAAATTTGTACTTTTGGGGAACATTTTCAAACCGTGTATGCTTGAATCTGTGTAGAAAAAATCCATTTATAAGACTGTACTATGTTCTGGGCATGACAGCTCAAGATAGAGACAAGCTGTAATATGCCCAGAGAAGGGCACCGAAGATGATCAAAAGTCTGGAAACCAAACCTCATGAAGAACAATTTAAGGAGTTGGATATGTTTAGCTTGGAGAAGACTGAAGAGGTATCTTTAAATATCTGAAGGGATAAGAGTGCTGCTCCAGAGACTAGAGCACAAATCAATGGATTCAAATTACAAGAAAAAATTCCACCTAAACATGAAGAACTTCTTAACTTTAAGAGCTGTTCAAAAGTGGATGGATTGCTTCAGGGGGTGATGGACTCTTAGGAGATCTTTAAACTGAGATTGGATGGACTTCAGGAGTGGTTTAGCTGTATTCCTTCATTGTAGGGAATTGGAGTAGATGTCCCATATGGTCCCTTTCCAACTCATACTCTATTGTTCGTGTACTGTATCAGCAATAGACAGTATAGGCAATGGTGAAACATGATGGGAGTTCCAACCCAAAGACATTCTCCATCCCTGTTGTGGAACATCAAGCACTAGGAGCCAAAGTTGTTTCTACTCAGGCTGTCTTACATTGGGAGGAATCATAACTTGCCAGTCCTTCCTTACACAGTTTCTGATACCACACAGCCCTTATTGCTTCCACAAAGCTGTCCTCATCACGATGTCTGGATTAAGTCATGCCAAAAGAATTAATGTTGCTTCAGAACAGACAATGCAATCTCTTTAGTTAGAAGAATACAAATTAATACATCTTGAATAATGTATTAATGTGTACAATCTGGTTCAAGAATTTAGAGTATGGAATTGGAAGGCAACCAGTTATTGAGCAGATTGATACCCTACTCTCTTGCACTTACAGTGCAATTCTAAATACTGAAATAGGACTAAGACTGGTTTTATTAAATTCTGATTATTCATGCAACTTGATCCTGTGCTTGCTTTCTGAATCTGATATCCTAATGAAAAGAAAGGTTTCTGAGTAGCCTAGACTGTTTGGCAGAAACACATTGTAGCTAACACTCAGACCATCACTTATATAGTTAGCATTCATTATATTTTTAAAATACACATTTCTACTTAATCTTACTCATTGTCTTTTCATTGTGCATACTCAGTAGTTTTAAATCTAATGGTCTTTTCACATATGAGGTTTAAACTAGAGCCTAGCCATGCAGCTGAAATTAAAATTCAGAATTTGTTGGTAAATCAGCGCGCTCATTTGCATTACAAATACATATGCTTTCTGTGGAGAGAAATAATACCCAAAGAAATAGAAGACAGAAAATCTTGGAAGGGAAAGCCTTTGGCCTTCCACATATTTTGGGTTGCAGTTCCCTTTAGTCCCTTGGCAATATGGCCAATGATAAAGGATTATAGGACCCTTAGGCTGCATCTGCACTGCAGAAATAATCCAGTTTGACAGCACTTTAACTTTCATGGCTCTATCCTATGGAATCCTGGGACTTGTGGCTTGCTGTGGCACCAGAGCTTTCTGAGAGACAAGGCTAAATGTCTGACAAAACTATAAATCCCAGAATTCCATGGCATTGATACATGGCAGTTAAAGTGGTGTCAAACTAGATTATTTCTGCATTGCAGATATAGCCATAATCCAGACTACCTCAGAAGAATCAAAGTCATAATGTTGATGTGTTTTCTGCATAAAGACCTGTAAGTAATATCAAAGCTTGCACAGTCCCTTTACAGATAGTTTAAGCCAGATAGAAAGCAGCAGAGAGCAGACAGAAAGTAGCAGAGCTTCCAATATTTCACAAGTAAAAACCAGGCCATATTTAAGGATTACTCCAAGAAGACTTGCCCAAGCGGTGCTGTATCCACTCCTTCACCTCTGACTTCCTTTTTTTCTCCTCTTTGGACTGCTTTTATTCCTTGGCCACTACTTCTACATAATTTAAGTTGATGCCTAGTGAACACAATAAAGAGTACTGCCGCACTTCTTTAAAAATCCATTTCTTGTAGCATAAACCTTAATGGTCAGAGTCCACTTAAATATACAAGAAAGAAGGCAATAAGAACGTCTATTATAATATAAAGAAATCTTGGAGTTCAGCACTTACATGTTCACTGAAAGTAATGCATGTTTACTGAAAGTAAACTCCAGTGTATCCATTGGGTCTTACTCCCAAGTAAAAATGTACAGGATTATAACCTTAGAATAGACATAGAATTCAAGATATAAAACTGTAAAATCAGCATGTGGAAAGATCTTGTAGCACCTTTGAGACTGCAGGAAAGAAGCTGGCAGCATAAACTTTCATAGATTTAAGTCTACTTCCTCAGATGCATTTGGTGGAAATCTCACTCCACCAAATGCATCTGAGGAAGTACACTTAAGTCTATGAAAGTTTATGCTGCCAGCTTCTTTCTTCCATTTTGTCTCAAAGGTACTACAAGATCACTTTACACAACTGATTTTACAGCCTAATAGGGCTATATTTTTGAATTCTATGTGTACTCTAAGGTTATAATCCAGTATGTACTTACTTGGAGTAAGACCCAATGGATACAGTGGAGTTTATTTCCAGTAAACAAGCATAATAAGGCAAAGAAGGTCTTGCCACAGTTGTGGATTCTTGGGAGCACAAAGCTACACAAATCATTTCATTCAATATTTAGATTGTAAAATTCATTGAATTCATTTACAAGAATTGTAGATCTTCAGAAGTTTTGACAATATAAACAGTTATCACTGATTATGAAAGCTGTAGTCTGGAGTATGGGAGTTGAAGTACCTTCTGCCAAGGATGGCCCTACGATTAGGCAGAGTGGTACAGCTGAACTAGGCTACAGACTTGCGGTGCTTATTTCTCAGTTCATTTTTTATTGTATTCTTATTGCGGTGCTTATTTCTCAGTTCATTTTAATTGTATTCTTACCCCAGGAAGAAGTGTTATATGGGCGTCTTCTTCTCGCATCTGCCAAAATAACTTGGCTGGTGTTAGGTATTGCATGTACCTTAGGATGGCATCATTTGCTGCTCAGATGCCAAAGTATCATGGGTCAGAACAGCCTTCTATTCACCCATGCAACCAATGCACATATCTTTTAGGTATTGTATTTTTTGGCATCAGTTAACATCTATGCACATTCTCAGTACAAGATAACATGTGGTGGTTGCAACTTTGCCCCTCAAATGGATAGATTTAGCAGACATGAGGGTTTGCCATTTCATTGTTTTAAACACAGCTGGCCCAAGGCAGATCTTTCCTCCCTCTTTTTTATGTTTACAATTATAGAATGTTTCTTTTCATGTCTGCTTACTCTGACCACTTCCTTACCTTGGTTTTGCTTTAATTTCCCCACTTCTCGATACTGCGTACCGTTTATCCCCATCATTCTTTTGCTTGTGTGGTTTCTCAGCAGGAAGAGAACTGCAAATGGCTTCTAACTGAGAGACTGCCTACAGTAGACTAGGAAAATGGGGGAACAGGGAGGGAAACATATCATTTTGCTTTCTCCAGGGTGTACATCCACCACCTAAGAAGGTAAAGGCAGCATTTTAGATGAATAACACAGCAGGTTGATTTCGGGAAACATGTGCATATTACTTTGTATCTTCCCACACAATGACATTTGTATTGGCACCAGAACTCTCTGGTACAGAAGGTGAAATATCTCACAAAACGACAAATCCCAGAAATCCATAGCATTGAGCCATGGTAGTTCGAGCAGTGTCAAACTGCATTATTTCTGCAGTGAAGATGCAGCCTTGAACCTGGATTCCTCCAAATCCTACTCCAACACTCTAATGCAAGGCTGGACAACTGGGGAGGAGACCCTGATACTACAGTACTTCTAGTTTCATTTTTGGCTGATTTGTTTTCAGTGTTGGGGACAAGTTAAGGTGTTTCAAGGGGTTGTGAGGACAAGGTTCCTGCTTTCTATAATTTTTTTTTAAGCCTTTCTGGGAGGTGGGAGGGAAGAATCACTTACAATTTTTCTTAATTTGGGGAGTCTAGATGCATTGGGAGTCTTCCGGGGGCACCCAGGCCACACTTTCCTCACCTTTACTCTAACCATTATATCTTCAACATCCATCATATAAATGGATACTGTTCAAAGAGATATCGGCAATGACTATATTGTCACACTTGGAAGTGCTCATTGTGCTGGGAAGTTTCGGAACTACTATCCAGGGGCATCCTAACCTCTTCTGCTGCCACCATACTCCACACAAGTCAAGGTGCATTCATCCCTGAGGCTAGAAAAGTAATTTTGGCACCTGAGGCTGAAAACCAGATGAATAACTCTCTATGGCAGTGAAAACAAAATAACCAAAATACAAAATTTCTTGCACTTTCATGACACCTCTGATTGGCTGCCTGATGCAGTTGCCTCACTATCCAATGGCAGAGCTGGTCTTGCTGCTATCATTCAAACAAAAATTGCTTCGCTGCATCAACTCTCCTAATCCAGTAACACTGGACTTAGACAAAGGTGGCCATCCACTCTTCCCAATGCACTTCCCTGGAGCCTTAAGTCCTATTTGAATACCATGGAGAAGTGGCGGTCAGTAGACCTATCATCCACAAATGGCGTGAGTCCTCTTTAAAGATCACCTAAACATTACATCTTGCATCTGTGTATTTCCTGTTAATCTTGCATTGTGTGATGAAGCTTGTTTGTTTCCTTTTTGTGTTGTGACTCTTTATCAGAGCTTTGAAAAGTTACTTTTTTTGTACTACAACACCCAGAATTCCCCAGCCAACATGGCTGGCACTGCAGGAATCAGGGAGCTATAGTTCAAATAGGAACTTTTCCCAGCTCTTTTTTTGTTGTTGTTGCTAATCAGATTTTTTATTAGATGATCCCAAAGGGTTGAAGGTGAATCTTTCAGCACCTGTTTATAATTTCACACATTGAACAGAACACTTGGGAGATGGAAAAGAGGGCTTTTGGATACAGTATTGTTTAGCAAAGCAAGCATGGAATTATGCACAGTATTCTAAATTCAGTATTTGGTGCTCAGCATGGTATTCCAAGCTCGATAAAGCGTTTTTTTTCCCAAACAAGAAAAAAGAAGCAAGTTTCTTGTCCTCATGACCGCAAGGATGGGACTGAAAGTATAACAGAAAGTGTACTGTGAAAACTCTAAAGACACAGTTGAGGCTGAGCAAGATAAACCAGTGGTCAGATAAGGCAGATTTTAGTTGTTGTGTGCCTTCAAGTCATTTCTGATCTAAGGCAACCCTTAAGCAAACCGATCATGGGGATTTCTTGGCAGGTTTCTTCAAAGGGGAGATTGCCATTGTCATCATCTGTGGCTAAGAGAGTGTGACTTACTCAAGGTCACCCAGTGGGTTTCAATGGCCCAGCTGGGATTCGAACTCTGACCTCCAGAGTCACAATCCAACACTGAAATCTCTGTACCACTCTGGCTCTCAGTACTTAATCCTTATCACATACAGTATCTATATTTCCCCTGATGTAGAATTTTGTTTTGATGTGATACGTATTTTGTTTTGTTTTTAAAGCAGAAGATTAACAGGCTTAGAGGCTGCGTGGGCAGCAGGAAGCAAAGAGAGATCTTGGGAGAGCACAGGACGAGTTTTTATAACTACATGTTGTGTTGTTTGCTGGTCAGAATTGTATAATTTGTCACATGCCACAACATTTGCACCAGAAGGAGGCCCAACTAGCTGAAAACATCGTATCCCTCCACCTAGTAACAATCTCTGGCCAAGATCACTAGACATCCTCCTTTTCCAGGACATGTCCTACATTTTAACCTTCTGTGCAGGAAGAATGCTAAAATGTCCTCCAGTTTGAGTGAGACTAAGAAGCATGAATTTATCTTTATTTGAGTGCTTTCAGTTTATATTTTGTAAAGTCCTATGTTTTTCTTGTATACTCTCCGTTTCGCAGTGTCAGTGAGGACATCTGGCCACTCTGTCTCTAGCTCAGATCAGGGCTGGTGACAGCTACGATTTGGACTGCAGCTCCCAGAATCCTGTTATCTGTTTGGCCACAGCCCTAAGCCTCTCTTTTGTGACTCTCTTGAACTAAAACTCCCTAGCAAAGGTGGGGCGAAGTTGTCTTTGGGATTCTCACCAAAGATCTGGAAGGGATCCATTTGCCCCAACTCTGTTCTGCATCCCTCCAACTCTCTTCCTGACCTAGGATGCATCCGCAAAGCAGAAAAAACGCACCTTGGCCTCAATTTAACAGTCATGACTCAATGCTATGGAATTCTGGGATTTATAGTTTTGTGAAACATTTCGCCTTCTCTCTCAGAGTGCTCTGGTGCTGCAACAAACTGCAAGGGCCAGGATTCCATTGGATTAGAGCCATGGCAGCTAAAAGTGGTGTTAAACTGCATTAATTCTGCAGTGCAGACACAGCCTAGGGTTCAAAACACACTGCAGAAATAATCCAGTTTGAGACTGCTTTAATTGCCCTGGCTCAATGCTAGGGAATCTTGGGAACTGTAGTTTTGAGAGACATCGAGCTTTTTCTGCCAGAGTGTTCTGGTAACACAATAAGCTACCATTCCCAGGATTCCCTAGCACTGAGCCAGGGCAGTTAAAGCGGTCTCAAATAAGATGATTTCTGCAGTGTATTTTGGATCTAAGGCTCCTATAGTCCCAAAGCTCTGGTGCCTCTAACAAACTACCATTCCCAGAATTCCATAGCCTGGAGCCACAGCAGTTACAGTGGGATCAAACCGGGTTAATTCTGCAGTGCGGCTTAGACCTCAAGCTGCTTTTTCAGTGTGACCCAAGATGTGTCAACCTATAAGTTCAGCTGAGAAAGAGAAAGAAAGAAATCAAAAGTAGGAAGTCTTCTAGACACACAGCTCTTGCAGAAGCAGCTTTTGCTGCCTGTTTGCTGTAATAATATTTTCCCTTCAAGGCTAGGCTGAAGTTATTTATACTTGATTTCTGTTCTTTTCTTTCTTTTAATGGGAGGGTGACAGGAAGGGAGAGAGAACCAGAGGGCAGATCATACCTGATAAATGAAAGGTAGTGAAGGAAAGAAAGAAAGAAAGAAAGAAGAAAATAAAAGAAAGGGGGGGAGGAAAGGAGGAGGAGAGGAGGAGGGGAAAAGCTGGGGAGAGGCTGTAAACTTAGAAAAAAGAGAGAGAACCAGAGGGCAGATCTTACCTGATCAAGGAAAGGTAGTGGAGGAAAGAAGGGAAGGAAGGAAGGAAAGGTAGTGGAGGAAAGAAAGAAAGAAAGAAAGAAAGAAAGAGAGAGAGAAAGGAGAGGAGAGAAGAGGAGAGGAGGAGGGGGAAAGCTGGGTAGAGGCTGTAAACTTATTAGAAAAAAGGGGGGAGTAGTAGAAGAAACCTGAGCAAAGGGGAACTAGAAGAAGTGCAAGAGAAGGAAGTGGGTGAGGGAGGAGAAGGGGAGGGGAAGGAGTCACAGCAAAGGAGGCAAGAAGGAGGGAAAGCCAAGGAGAGAAGGAGAAGAGGAAGGCAGAAAATGGCCAGGAGAAGGCAGGGGGGCCCAGGCTGCTGTTGAGGAGGAAGA
This sequence comes from Sceloporus undulatus, assembly GCF_019175285.1. Classification (NCBI taxonomy): domain Eukaryota; kingdom Metazoa; phylum Chordata; class Lepidosauria; order Squamata; family Phrynosomatidae; genus Sceloporus; species Sceloporus undulatus. The sequence continues at coordinate 34,626,470 of NC_056526.1, forward strand.
GGAGGCAAAAGAGGAAGGATGCTGCTTGCCAGGGCAGCTGGCTGGCTTTAAAAGGGGGCTGAGCTGCTGGCTCCTGCTGGCTCTGGTCCTTTCTGGCTGGGACTCTTGTCACCTTTCCCCCCCCCAAAAGATGATGAAAAGGCAATTCAATCGGATGCGGCAGCAGCTCACTCACCCGGGCATCGGAGGAGGAGGAGGAGGACGGTAAGAGAGAACTTGTATCATGCCCAGGCTTCCCTGGCTTCTGTGCCAGGGCAGTTAAAGTCGGATCAAACCGGATCATTTCTGCAGTGCGGATGCCGCCTGTGGTGGGAGCCTGGGGAAACCACTGGATCCAGAGCAGAGCTGGGGGAGATGGGGTCCCTTCCAGGTGTTTTAGTGGGAGTCCCAAGGCTTCCTCATTAAGGCTGGGGAGCTAATCCGGGTTGAGCCCGCTTTAAATGCCATGGCTCCAGGCGATGGGATTTCTAGGGTGCTAACTCTAGGGTGCATCTTCTACACTCCAGAGAGAATGCACTTTGGCATCACTTTTGGGTGCTTTAACTTCAGCCTATTATGGGAGCCTGGGATTGGTAGTTTTGTGAGGCACCAGAACTCTTTGACAGAGGAGGGAAAAGACCTTGTGGAACTAGACATCCCAGGATCCCATATGATGGAATTATAGCACTTAAAAGTGGTGTCAAGATGCATTGTTTGTACAGTGTGCTTTAACTTCAGCCTATGGGAGCCTGGGATTGGTAGTTTTGTGAGGCACCGCCAGCAATCTTTGGCAGAGAAGGCGAAAGGCCTTGTGGAACTAGACATCCCAGGATGCCATAGGATCAGGGTGACCAGATGCCCCAGTTGCAAAGGAGGAGAAGGCACTGCAAAATGATGCACCTTCAAGAGGGGGACAAAATGTAGGACATTCCAAAATAAAAGATAGAAACACACATATATAAATATAAACCCACACTTGTTAAGTCAGGCTTCAAATGGAGGACATTATGGAATTCCTCCTGGGCAGAAGGTTGAAATGGAGGACACGTTCTGGAAAAGGAGGGGATCTGGTCACCTTGCATAGGATGGAGCTATGGCACTGAAAGTGGTGTCAAGCTGCATTATTTTGACAGTGTAGATGCACCCTGTGCTGTAGCTTCAGCCTATGGGACCCTGGGATTGGTGTGGAGCACCACCAGCAATCTTGGCAGAGAAGGCAAAAGACCTTGTGAAACTACACATCCCAGGATACCATAAGATAGCGTTAACAGCATTTTAAAGTGGTGTCAAGCTGCATTATAATAATAATAATAATAATAATAATAATAATAATATTTTATTTATATACTGCCTTTCCAAGGATCAAGGCGGTTTAACAACATAGTTAAAAACATCCACATACAGTTAAAATCGACAACAAGATAAAACACAATTACATCGTCACCCAAAAAATCTCAAGCCAGCAGTGCATGCTGGCTATATCTGCAATGCATGCAAGGCCTAGACATTTTAGTCCAAAAACATTACTTTTCCAATACATCTTTATCCACCATTATTGATTCCACTTGACCACCACTGTAACTGAGTAAAGAGGTCTCTTAAAAAGGCATGATGTCTGTGGGTGCCAAAACCTGATTATCGGGGTACAGATTTGGGGGTGGAGTGGGAGAATATATGATTCTAAACTAGGGGTGGGCAATTGCACCAGGACCAGATTTTATCTCTATACCCTTTTGACACGCCATAGGAATAGATCTTAACCAATTCAGAAGTGATGTGATGTCACTTTTGGTTTCAGTTTTATCTGAAAACCAGCTTTTGTGTGTCAGAATTTGCATGTGTGTGTATGTGCATGTCTGTATATGTCAGGGGCATCACTAGGGATGTGGGGGTGTAGGCAGCACCAGGTGACACCCTAATAGGGAGTGACACTACTTCTCCCCTTTTGGCAGAAATGGCCTGTGGCGTTTGCCTCCATCCCTTTAAAATGCTGAAGAGATAGAAGGTCTGAATGGGGGGAGGCTCAGAGGGAGAAGAAAGGAGAGGCCTCAGGTTGCTTTTGTCACACCATTTGCCATTGCATTCTGTGATATACAGGAATTACGATTTATAAGTAATATTAATACAAAAACATTATTAAGGATTCAGTACTTTGTGGTATGGGAGGAGGTCAATGGGGGTGGCACCATGTGTTACTGTACTGAGTGACGCCACCCCTAGTGTGACGCCACTAGTTTGTGTTTAAATCTGCCTACATTGCTATGGCCATTTTTTCAGCACCAATTTTAAACATTCAGAATTGGGGGCTCGGAGGATCTTGTAACCTGCTTTTCATGTTTGAGCCAAAAAAAATAGGGAAGAGAGTACTTGGAGATAACAGGCTATGTTTTCTCCAACTCAACTGTCCAAATATTTGGTAGCCCAGAATCGTTGACCAAGTGGCCTTCCAGGTGTTGTGAGTCTGCAATTCCCCTGATGTCAAGCCAGCTTAACCAATGGTAAGGGATGATGGGAGTTGCGGTCCGACATCATCTGAAGACCCAATTATTTATGAGGTAGATCATAGAACTTTACCACACCGGGGGGAAATATGTAGTTTAAACGGTGATTATCCCGTGAAAATTACACAATTGCGATTAAAATGTGATTAACATTTCACACACATAAAAGAGCCATTATCCTGGGAATAACCAGGGAATAACTAGACAATAAACAGCAACAAATCATTCATGGGATTTTCCTGTGAATGATTTGTTGCTGTTTATTGCCTGGTTATTCCTGGGATAATGGCGCTTTAATTGCTTTCCATCACAACATCGTGTGAAAACCTTTATCGCAATTGCACGATTTTCATAGGATATTCCCAGGATAAAGGCACTTTAATTGCGAGGTCATGTGAAAATCTTAATTGTGAATGCACAATTTGCACAGGGTAATCACCGTTTATACTTCCAATTGTCCCTGTGTGATAAAGCCCATAGTGTTTTAAAGTTCTAACTACTTTGTAGCTGGAATGAGCACTGTGCCCCTATAATCATAAGTTTGGATTCTCTCTGTGGCATTGTTTCATCAAGAAATCACAATTCTGCAATTTTACTATCATTCAGTTTAATTCTACTTCTTTAAATGAGGGTAAGAAAGGCATGCACCCCCCCCCCCCACTGTCCCAGGGACAGTACAGACCATACTGATTTATCTGTCATTACACTTTTCCAGCTGTTTTCAAAATGTCCTGGTTTCTTTCTTCTCCCACGTTTTTCAACTTTCTTCAGTTGTTGCAAAAAGGGTTCAAAGTGCAAAAGTAGCCTGCATTCAATTAATTCAGCAGGGGGGAAGGAAAAGGAAAGGAAGAGGCAGGATTTGGCCCTTCCCAGTAGGCTTAGCTAAAAGCACATTGCTGCAGATCCTCCTACCCTGTATGTGCTTCCTCATTAATTTTTGCCGTCTTAACCACATTCTGGTATTATCATCTGTTGAAAAGTAGGAGGGCATGGGTATGCGGTTGAGTACTCACACCCTTCACCAGTCCAGTGTCATGACTGGTTAGTGTTCAGTTTCAGCTGGAGAGAGCTGACTCCATTCTTGCTTCGCTATGATGATGCACTGGATAACTTTAGGTTTTACACGGTCAGCCTAAACCACTTTGCAGGAATGTTGTAAAAATAAGGTGATAGCTCACCATCTAGTATTCCACAGGGAAGGGATGGGATACAAATATGAATAGTTAAAAGACTAAATTCAGCTAACCTTCCATTTTGTTTTGAGATGGTCCATAACTTTTACAGTACAATGATAAGAGACAGAAAGATACTCTTTCCTTTAGTTGAAAGTTAAACTACAGTGGGATCTTGCTGTCTGCTGGGGTTTGGTTCCCTGTGGACACCAAAATCCATGGATGATCAATTCCCATTAAATACAATGGCATAGTAAAATTGTGTCCCTTACATAAAATGGCAAAATCAAAGTTTTTTTTTTTAATTTATATATTTAAAAAATATTTTCAAGCCATGGATGGTTTAATCCGTGGATATGGAGGACCAACTGTACTCAGATAGGTGCTGTGTTCAGTACCACATTCTGTGCTTGTGTTGGGCTGCAGCTATTCATGCCTGTGCAGTTGTGTCTCACACAACCTTGGTTCAATGTTTAATAACTCCTCTGGGCCATTAAGGAACTGATATCAGTGGGATGGGAATACTACACATATTGCTTTCTTGGAATGGTGGAAATCACATATATTCCAACCTGAGATAAAATCTGAACATGCTCAAGCCTCTAAATTGGGTTCAAGATCTGGCATCAATTAATAATGTGGATGTTTTTAGGTTAATAAGAAATGGATTGAGTGTTGTATTTCATTTTTGTCAAGTAGTTCAAATGGAGAATGGGGGGAAATCTGCAAAACAGGTTATAATCAGAACCAAAGATGGGTAGGTGCTTATTAAAGAGACATACAGTGATATTCTGTTGCACTTTTCATATTGATTGTTTTAGATGGTTTAAAAGTGTTTCCCAATAGATTTATTTGTTACTTTTTATAACAGAAAGATCCTTTTAATCTGTATTGTCTTGGAATTTTACTCTCTCCTCTTGCCATATTGGGTTGATTCCAGACAACACAGCAAGCCCATAGCTTGCTGTGAACTCTGGTTTTCTACTGGTATAAAAAAAATCTAGAGTTTGCTAGATCCAGTTGTGCCCATTCAGCTGAAAATACAAAGCTTGGAAATACTGCTTGTAGACTACAACCCCCAGAATCCTACAGGCAGTTCTGGGAGCTATAGTCCAAAAAGTAACTTTTTAATTTTCTACACAAATCATCCTGGGTGTGATACATCATGCACATATTTATCTCACCCATCCTCTTTCTTTGCTGGGAGGGAGTGGAGAGCCTCCCCCCGCTGTATCAGTGATCTGTATGAAATCAGTTGTCCATATAGCAAAATACAATAACATCCCAAATCCACAAAATGTTGGCTGATACCCTATGGGACCAACCAAAATGTTCAAAATACATGTTCCAAGCTTTCGAAGCTCCACTGGCTTCCTCATCAGAAAAAGATGTTAATAATAATACAAGAGAAGAAAAATATGATGATGTTAGTCAAAGTCCTGCATATTGTCAATATGTTGCTGCTGTTTTTATTACTATTATTATAATATTACTATTATTACTATTATAATAGTAACAATTGCTATTATTATTAAGATAGTAGGGAGGGATATCCAGGAAGGCAGGCCATTCCTCCCTCTGGCCATGTTGGTTCTGGGACACAAAGTGTCAAAAAGTCCAGGAAATAGAATTTAAATTTCATTAGCAATGCAAAAAGATGCTTCTTTTGAGACCCAGGTTGTTTCCTTCCTTTTTGAGGCTACTAGCCCCTTTGCTAAGCAAAGAATGTGCAGGTGGGGGCAGCCATCCATAGGGGAGATACTTAAGGCCTTAAACCATAAAAAACACTCATCCCTCAGATTGTTCCATATCCCTGAATGTGGCCCCCAGCCCAGTCCCACCATACTTGCTCACCCCTGTCTTAAGGGACCACTTCTCAAACATCGCTGCACAAAAGGGTCCAAACCAGGGTTTAGCAGGGGTTTGGAATCTCTCCTTGAGTTGTCCAGTGGGCCATTGGTATCCACTGGAGTTTGGTTCCTGAATCCCTTGTTGGTACCAAAATCCATGGATGCTCAAATCCCATTAAATACAGTGACATAGCAAAATGGTCTCCCTGATATAAAATGGCAAAATTCAAGATTTGCTTTTTGGAATTTATACCTTTTTGGAATATTTTCAAACTGTGGATAGTTGAATCCATGGATAAAGAATCCATGGATACCAAGGGCAGATATATTTAGTATTTTTACTCCTCAGCACTACTGCTTTCATCCTTGTTGGGTCTTCTCTAGGGAGACAGACATTTGGCCCTCTAAATATTTTGCCTACAATGCCCATCAACTATGGGTGTCTTGTGGATCAATCAGAGGAATATTTCATCTTTAAATTATGTGGGGGATAGCGTCTGATTTTCTCCACCCATCAACTGCCCATGCCCTCAGCCCTACCCAGTGTGGACAAGAACATTGGCCTTCTGGAGGGCCCTGACCTACTCTCTGCCTCTTTTCTGACATTCTTCTGGACACCTGGGAATGACATGAGCAGAAATAGGGCAGGGCTCTCTGCTGAGATGTCCCAGAGTTGTTTTTCCCGTCTTCCCTGTCTGGTGGTTGCTGTGGATGTGTCAAGAGGCTGTTAACTCATTTCACACCAGGACAGGCAAGGAGGAACTTTCACAGAAAGTGCAGTACTCACCTAGGTCATTTTTGCCGGTGATTTTTCAAATAGGTCACTGTGAAGGAAGCTGCACTATGTGATTTGCTTTCAGTATTAACATACCTTGCAATATTTCACTGCAGAAATCTGGTAAACATGTGGCCAGCCAGTATCAAAATGTGGTCAAGATAGCAAAAGTTATTAATGAGGAAGGACAGACAAGCTAAGGGAGAGTACAGCAGTTTGCTTTTGTCTGAGCCTACTGGGAAGGGCAAGATTCTGCCCCTTCATCTTTTCTCCCCATTGATGAGCCAAGTGCAAATTACGTTCACACTTTGAACTCACTTTAGTACAATTGAAGCAATCAGAGGATGAAGGGGAAAGTGGAAGGAAGAGAGAGAAACTGGGACATTTTAACTGGGACAGACAGAGAGTATGTTTTAAATCTACTGAGAACAACACAAGAGTAATAATAATCCCCCAAGTGAACATGATAGACTGGATATAGGCTTATTGGTTCTTAATTCCAAGGCAAGTCATAACTATCATACTGATTTCAATGAAGGTTAAGTGCAACTAAATTAATCTGGATCCACCGCAGTTTGTAAAAACTTCCCCGCAGAACTTTGTTGCTTCCAACCCCGAATAATGAGATGCCGGAGCTAGTGTGCTCATTTTATTTGTTATTGAAAAATTTACCCCCCATTGCTAGTGTTGATGCTGATGACTTTGCTTCTGGTTTGAAGGAAACACAAGTAGAAGCACCTACAACCCTTAAAGTCTGTTTCATGTAAAGTTCTACACATAATCGACCAAACCCAGCATTTTTTTTTTACAATTTTGCACAAAAGCTTTGGGATGTCAAGCTATGCTTAAATATTGAGTTTAGTCATGATCAATTCATAAATGTGAGTTGGAGAGCAAAAAATGAGAAATCTGAAGTTATTGCTCAGACTTTGGTCCTCTGGTTATTTCTCCCTTCCAGAAATTACAGGTAAGGAATTTGGGAGCTGAAGTCTAGTACTGTATACCCGGAGGACCAAAGACTTGGGAACCACCGGTTTAGAAGGTACCCAAAGTAGTTTACTGATGAGATCCAAAATATGCTATGGTCTTCATTTTGGTCTCATTAGGTAAGTCTGATGATTGGATGACGGAGCAGGTGGATTTGTGTAGCATGAACAACAGACAGAGAAACACTTTAAATTATAATGGAGATTATTTGGATTGGGACTCATTTAAAAACCATTTAATATACATAGATACCTAAAACATCTCATATACAAAATATGATTGGGGTGTGTGTAATTATTATAGTTTTAGACCTAATTACAAAAATGATCTCGGTAATATATGTTAAAAATTGTATATATATATAGTCCTCCCTCCATTCTTGCCGTCTTTGAACTCATGTCCCTCGCTTATGCATGAGGGATGAACGAAGGGGGAAAGAATGGTGCATGCACCTGCAGTGCCCTCCCGTGCCTATATTCAAGCCAATGGGGCTTGAATATAAGCGAAATTCCATTTTTGCAAGGGGGTCCGGAATGGATCCCCCGTGAAAAAGGAGGGGCAACTGTGTGTGTGTGTGTGTGTGTGTGTGTGTGTGTGTGTGTGTAGAGAGATTAGACACAGTATATGGTAAAACCAGCAGAATAAAAACATCTGGCACATGAAGGAGAATAAAATGAGCAACAAGGTAAAAGAGTGCTAGATCTGAATAGTACTAATAAAATTATTCTGTTGTGAAAACACCTAGGAATACAATAGCTTGTCTCTGATGTAAGAGTAGTTAAGCAGAACAATAATTACCATTTCAATGTGCATATTCAAGGCTCAGAAGTAACATTACAAATAAAGATACAAATACAAATAAATGAATTACTCGTAATTCATTCCTTTGTGCAGTAACGAAGTCACGACTAGGATACAGTATAATTACAACATAATGAGAGAATAATTTCATTTCTTTTTTATTACATGTTCTCAGGTTAGTAGATGTAGGATTGCATTTCAGCATAATAAATCTGCAGCTGGGATATCGTCTTGCATAGTTGTATCCCTTATATAACAATTCTCAGAAAATTTCAGGGTCACCTAACCTTATTAAAAGTTATTTTGTTTTAGGATGTAAACCAGTTTTGTTGTTGTTGTGTGCTTTCAAGTCGTTTCTGACTTATGGCAACCCTAAGACCATTGCCATCCTCTGAGGCTCAGAGAGTATGGGGTTCAGTGGAGTTGTTCAGTGGGGTTCCATAGCTGAGTGGGGATTTGAACATTGGCCCCCAGAGTCACAGTCCAATGCTCAAACTACTACACCTTACTGGCTAGCCTATCCACTTTTTAATGTTTCTCCTCTGCTTTCTAGCCTCTTGAACAACATTCATAAGTAATCAATTCCAAATTAAGAGTGATTCTAAGGATCACACGCAACTTTTAAACAACAATTAAAGTTGGAACATAGCATCTTTGGCAATATGTATCACACAACATTGCCTCTGACCCATTGCAGCTGTGCCACTGAAGAGTGATTAGAGAGCACCCTTTCATTTATAAGGAAACCCATCAATAAATTCCCAGTCACATTGCTATGCCATTAGTCCCCAAGTGCCATAAGTTCCTACCATGGCAATCAGTAATGCAGTAATAAATGAGTAATAATCATGAATGATTTTTTTCAGCTTCATTCTAGTAAGGCTTTGGGGGGGGGTTTCCTCTGTTGGAGTTGTTGTTGCTGTTAACTGTCCTTGAGGCTACCTTGATTCATGGCAACCCCGTGGATGAGACATCTCCAAGACCCTATGTCCTCCACTGCTCTGCTCAAGTCTTGTAAATTTGGCCTCCCTAATTGAGTGTTGCCATCTGGCCTGCGATCTTCCTCTCTTTCTACTACCCTCAACTTCTCCCAGCATTATTGCCTTTTCCAGTGATTCATGCCTTCCCATGATGTGGTCAGCATCAAAATATGACAGCCTCAGTTTGATCATCTTGGCTTCTAGGACTGTTTCAGGCTTGATATGTCAGAGGCAGGATGATTATTCATACACACACACACACACCCTTGTATGAAACCCAAAATGAAACCAATATGAGATTACTTCTAGTTTCATTTTTGGCTAATTTGCCCTTTTGGAGAGTTAGGGGAGCGGTGAGGAGCAAAACTGCTGCACTTTTCAGCAGCTTTACATGCTTTTCTGGGCATGGTGGGAGGAAAATCACCCAGATAAAGTGCCAAGCCATGACAGATTGAGCTCTCTGATAAGTCACAAACCATGTCCAAACCCACAACCCATATAAAAGATGTAAGATAGTAGCACTGGAATGGACAGAACATAACTGGATATTCACCTAGAAAATTCACAGTATGCTGTGATAGTATGAAAAATCCATTGCAATTCCACATGGGAAAAGGAATAGGAGTGTTAGCAGTTAATGAATTCCATATTAGTAGGGTAGTGATTCTGTTCTGGGTTTCCGTGCAGTAAAGGAGTTATGGTGGCTACTGAATCCTGTTGTCAGAAAAGGGGCAGCACCCGGGAAAGATTATGTAATTTTCAGAGTAAAAGCCAAAGATTTCACTAATGGTGGGTTCTGTTTATCTTGATGCCCTAGGTTGGAATGTCAGAGCCTCTGGCATGACACTTTTGGGGTTTTATGGTTATTACATCGACGCTTCCATGGCATTATAAAAGTATAATTTCTGGTCAGGAGTTTTAGTCAAATGCTGCCATTTTTGTTTGGATTATTTTCTTTTGTTGTAAGGACATAATAATAGTGAGCCACCATATCCTTTCATCTTTTTAAAGAACTAAATAAACAATAGTGAAAATGCTCTAGTGGGAAGTGGGCTCCTTTTTATGAGAAAGGTAGGTATATAACATTATACACACACACACACACATTTTGTTATGAAACCCATAACACCACACCCTTTCTATATCAGAGCTGTAAAAAGCTTGTTCTGGACTATAGATTCCAGAATTGCTAGCCAGTATGTCTATTTGTACTCCAGAATTAACACTCCCAAGTTGTGATCTATTTGTTATTGTTCTGTGTTATCAAGTCAGCGTTGACATATGAATAAGATAACTCCAAGAGGTCCTATATCTAGCAGCCCTGCTTAAGCCTTGCAAATTTATGGCCACAGCTTTCTGAACAGAGTCAATCCATCTTCCTTTTCTTCTACTGCCTCCATCTTTTTTCCAGCATTATTATCTTTACCAATGACTCATGTCTTCCTGTGATATGCCGAAAATACATAATCTAAGTTTAGTAATTTTGGTTTCTACTGGGAATTCAGGCTTAATTTGTTTGAGGACCCATTTATTTGTCATTTCTGAAGTTCATGGCATCTATAAAACTTTCCTCTAGCACCACATTTTACACCGATGCTCTTCCTGTCAGGTTTCTTCATTTTCCAGCATTCACAACCATACACAGAAACTGAAAATATCATGGTATGGATGATCCTACTTCGGTACTGAGTCATCTATCTGTAACACTTGAGGAACTTATCTAATTCTTTTACAGCTGCCCTTCCAAGTATTCTGATTTTTTCACTATATATATACATGTAAAAATAATATCTAGGTACCAAATATTGGATTTGGAAAGGAAAATGTTAGGTACAAATCTGCACATAAACATGAAGCTTGCATGAGCTGAGTGAATGATTTCATTTTTTTTTCTTCCCAAAGATTTCCCAAGGGTGAAACAGGAGATCCTGCATGTATATTTCCCTCAGGTTCTCAGAAGGAATACAGGTTACAGATCTGATAAATAATTTGCACAAACGGACAGACATACATTCTTCAAACTCTTTCATGATGATGCATTTAAAAATGTAAAAACATAAAATAACAATACAATCTAGCACATCTTTTTATCATAGTTACATCCAATGAAACAAAACAGAGGGCAGGTAAAATAAATGATGCTTTATATCAAGGATATGAAGAATACAATATATACCCGTGTATAAGTTGATCACATGTATAAGTCAAGGGTAGGTGTTCAGGCTAAAATTATGGATTTTCCTATGACCCTTAGATAAGTCTAGGGTAAAATGTAGAGGCATGTAATAAAGGAAGTAAAAGATTAAGCAAAGAAAAACAATGTCAAAGAACTAACAAAATTCTGTAGGCATTTGTGCTCACCCTAAAGGCTGGATAGATAAGGAATGACTTACAGTGGCCCTGTTATTCACTGGGACTTGGTCCAGGCCCCCTTGAAGATACCAAAATCCATGGATGTTCAGTCCCCATAAATATATGTGGGTTGCCCTATCCCGCCTGGGGCGGGGACTTTCCTGGTTTGGGGCGGGTCCGCACGGTCCAGCCCCGGGATTCCCCCCCCCAGCGAGGCTCTGGAGGTGGCTCCGCGATCGCGGAGTCCTCCAGGCCTGGCTGGGGCTTGGGAGACGCTGTCTCCCAGGCCCCAGCCAGGCCCTGGAAGCGGCTCGCAATTGCGAAGTCCTCCGAGGCCACACTGGGGCTTGGAAGACGCTGTCTCCCAGGCCCCAGCCAGGCCTTGGACAAGGTTTAAAAAGTAAGACCTTTTTTTTTTTTAATTTCCTGGCCAGGATTTAAAAAAAAAAAAGTCTAACTTTACTTGTCCTACATTTTCCCCGGTTTGGAGGTCCTCAGGGATGGCAACCCTAATATAATGGCATAATAAAACGGTGTCCCTTATATCAAAGGGCAAAGTCAAGATTTGCCTATCGGAATTTGTATATTTTTAAAGTATTTTTAAGCCGTGGATGTAGGTGAGGCTAAGAAAATGAATCCATGTCAAAAAGGATGTAAAGGCAAGAGCTATGGTACAGTATTCAGTCATCAAAATAAATAAATAAATAAAAGGAACCATCCCTTTCTCTGAGTAACAGTGGCAAAAAGCAAGAGTTAGTATGTCTTGGGAGAACCTCAAAGAAGCATCTCTACTCTATTGGTGCTTCTTTGAGATCAAGCACCAAAGAATCATCGCTGCCATTTTTCTGCCTGGCATTTAAAAAGTCCAGCAGATAGAGTACAGGGGATCGGTATTTCTTTTAGGTTCTCCTGGGATATACATACTAAGCTCTTGCCTTTCAAGAGGATAGTTCCTTTTTTGGATAAGAGTTAAGATACTTATATTGACTGGTGGATAAGTCAACCCAGTTTTTTGAGGGTCCATTTTTTAAACTAACATTTCTATACTTATACATGAATATGTACAGTACTTGCAAATACTCAGATCCTCAGCAAAAAGAGTGTCTCAACATTCAAAACACAACATTGAGAAAAAAGGAGAACAACCATGCAAGTCTTCTCATTTCAGGACTTTATTAAGGAAAATTAATTTGTTCACATCTAGAAGTAGTTTCCTGTGCAGAAATGGTGGTTTCAGGCAAAAACAAATGTTTCTTGTGAAAAGGCAGTATGTTTGTATCTAAATAATGTATGTTGCACAAAGCACACTGCAAAGTGAGCAAAGACATTGCTTCTTATGCAGAAAGTATATTTGCTATCTCTTAAAATGTGTTTTCTGAACAAGGAAACTGCATGTAATTTTTCTGCACAAGAATCAGTGTATTTGCAGAAATTGCAGAAATTAATGCATGTTGTGCAAATTTTTGAAATTTTTGTGGAAAAAATTGTGAAAATGTGTATCATATGTAGTTTTCCTGTGCAGAAAACATGTTTTGTGTACAAACAGCAATATGTTTTGTGAAGGATACATGATATTTAAAAACAAACAAGATATTTCTTCTGTGCATTTTTTTTTTATTGAGCTCAGGAAAGCCATGTGTATTTTTTGCATAGACACATTTTCCCTAAGTAAGTCTGGAAGTATGAATAGGAGTCAGCCATTGCAAAAAACCTCTTGTATTCTTGTTGATATTTTCAGTGGAAATGTTTTTGCTTGCATATGGGAATGAAATAAGTTAAGATTTACATCCCTGTTTAATTGTACTTGTTATGTGATTTTTTTTTTGTTATGTAATGTTTATAATAACATTTATTTTTTTAAAAAAGATTCACATCCCTGTTATATTTCAAAGCAAATTTGCCAGGTTCAAGCATACGTGAAGCAACCAGTTTAGGTCCAAAACACACTCTAGAAATAATCCAATTTGAGACCACTTTAACTGCCCTGGCTCAGTGTTAGGGAATTCTGGGAATTGTAGTTTATTGTGGCATCTGAGAAGGCTAAATGTTTCACAAAACTACAGTTCCCAGAATTCCCTAGCATTGAGCCAGGGCAGTTTAAAGCAATCTCAAACTGGATTATTTCTGCAGTGTGTTTTGGACCATAGTTTATCTAATAAGCTTGCATGTAGCCAGTATCTGGATGGGAGATTGTCTTGCAACCTGACGAGTGTAACCCTACATTTAATGTCAGAAGAAAGGTGGGTGATATTTCCAAATAAATGCATTCAAATTTTCCCCTGCCATCTGCAGCTACAAATGAAATACTAAAAAGTAGCAGGCAAATATATATTGTGGATCTGTGACTCCTCTTTTTTCTTCTTCTGCTTTTTGCTCTTTCATTCTTAGAGTCCAAGAAACTGCTGAATACTTGACTGAAGACTTGCTGCAGGTGAGGCGTGGGTTTGATCTCTGGGCATGTGCTTACCTGTACCTGCAGTCACAGAGAGAAAGAGTCCCTTGTCTTTGGGTATAGTTTTTTTTCCTTTGCTTTACATCTGAGTCAGAGAACAATCTGGGAAAGGCTTCAACTCTCTAGAAAGATCCAGATGTTGTTGCAATAGCGAGAAATGTGTTTCTTACTTCATAGAGCAACAGACTTTATTGTAGTTGAAAGAGCAATCCTAGGAGATCTCAAGAATTAACAGAAGAATTTCAGTCTCACTGAATCTGTCTCACTGATTTTTGGATGTATCTTAATTTGTAGGTTTAATATTGACCTAAAATGGTAGTTCTGGGCTGGAACTCCAGGAGATCCTCACTTGACCATGGAAACCCACTGGGGACCTTAGGCAAGTCATATTCTCTCAGCCTCAGGGAAAGGCAAGGGCAAACTCCTCTCTGGACAAATCGTGCCAAGAAAACCTTATAATAGGTTCACCTTAGGGTTGACATAAGTTGGTCACACCACAATGACAACAATTGGTTTTAATATTTATAAACTTCCCTGAGTCCCAGTATTGGGAAAAACTCGGGACATACATAAATCACTGTTAACACCACTGCTACTTTTATTCTCAAAAATGGATTCTGTGTCTGAGACAATCTGCTTTATCACACTAGGGGGCAAACGGGATTTAAATGAGAGTTAAACAGGAAATGTTAAATCCTGTTTGCCCCCTAGTGTGATAAAGCAGTACATCATTCCCTTAACCAGACATCTGAAGAGAAGCTGAGTTATGAAAGGGGATTGACAGACCGCCCGAAAAGAGTGGGCTGGAGGCACCCATTTTTCCTCCTGAGGGATGTCACATCAGTCAAACCACTTGGCCTCCCTCTAAAAGTGGGTTCTTTTTGGTGCACATGGTGGACACTATGAGTGCGTCATTGGCACAATGTCACATGTCGATGCAAGCGTAGAGCCATGACGTGAGGATGCTGCGCTATGCTTGCGTCATCATGGCGGCCCCCATATGGATGGGACCACTCCATGATGGCGTTGCCACCACGCAGTGGGGCTCGGGAATATGCGGTTTCTCTGCAATCCTGAGCCCTAAAATTGGCTCCAGACTGCCGCTTTCTGGCAGTCTGTACCAGGCCAAAGGTTCCTTTTTTTGACTACAATTCCCAAAATTCCTCCAGCTGGGATGGCTAGTGCCCATGCTAGGTGGAGAATTCAGATAGTTGTCTAAACTACAGTAGAAGCATTTCCAGATTCTGGCCCAGCTATGGCATAGAATCCATCCTGCACTGCCTTTCCAGAACTCTGCTTCTCTTTGACTCTAGACTCAGCTCATCAATGTAAAGACCAAGCCCACATATAAAACTTTGAGATTAAATATCTGGGATAGCACCCATCACATCCCTTCAATTCGACATGTTGGACATATTCTCCAATGGCTGGCCGCCAATGCTTTATCTGAAAGTCATGTTTGGGCTTTTTTCTTCTAGAGTTCAGATTTCTTAAATGATGATTATTAGAAAAGGAGGATGAGTATAGACAGCTATGGAGCAGAAAGAGTTTGTGAGCAGGAAAAGAAGTTTTGTTTTGGGGAAAGTTTTGGTAACTATGAGGGGAGAGATGTACTTCCTTTCATTAGCACATCTCTCTGGGGCTGTTGACACTAGCAAATGTTAGGCCATGATCCATAGATCAAGTACATGGTTTTCTTGAATACTTAGGGCCCTATCACACAACACTGTTATAACGCTATTATTCCACTTTTACTGTCATAGCAACATCATATTTCTATTTGCAGATTTATATTCCCAGCTCTTGGGCTTCACTAAACTATAAATTCCACAGGATGTTGCCATGACAGTTAAAGTGGAATATAGCACTATAAAAACATAGTGGGATAGGGCCCTTACGGTTGCTCTTCATACTTTTAAAGATGTGGGCTGCACTCCACTAAAGTTTATGGTAAATGAAATTTGCTAGTCTCTACTTTAACATGCCACAAGATTACTCTTCAGGAAGTTTCAGCTTTTACTTTCTGTGAGGAATTGCATGTGTTCTGTTCATACATATTCTGCATACGCAGCCCAGGTGATATTTGTAGATGGGCATCTTGCACTAACCATTAAAAACAGGACCAGCTTTTCATTAGGTATGGTGAGGGGGTTCCCTCAGGCAGCAGATGCAGGCTATTAAAAAGGGGGAGCAGATTATTAATTATGCAAATTGCTATTCTTGTATTCTTATTCCCACTCCAGGATTTGGAGAGATAAATGTGAGTTTTTTCTGCCTGAGGTGCCAAATGACTTGACTGGCTTGAGACACTGTGCTTCTTAACACTGATATGTATGGAAGGGGCACATTTGCTGGCAAGAAAATATCTTGGGTCAACTCTAATCAGCAGGCATTGGAAGCTTTCCAGATTTTCCTCCTTAATGGAAGAAGCATTGGAAAAACATGGGAGGGTTCCAAGTGGAAGACAATGACATCAGTCCACACACCCTCTCCAGTAAAATTCCATGTATGAGGCAGGGAAACTGCAAGATTAAAAATTAATCTGAATGCACCTAGTGTCTAGGGTTTGCCAGAGTGAAAACTCGAGAAGGCTCTTGTTCCTTTAATGGCTATGTAACAGAGGGAATTTCAGGTGGTATTGCTTGTAGGTAGGTAACTAGCTGGAATTCACACAGCTAGGGAACAAGCAACATTTTTATATAATAATAATAATAATATATTTATTTATTTATTTGTATTCCCGCTTCTCCAAACGATCGAAGCGGCTTACACTAAAAATATCCATAAAATACAATAACAGCATGTTTTATTATATCCTAACCCTTAAGGGTACAGGAACCCTTTCTGGTTTTCACTCTGGCAACTCTAGACACTAGATGCTTTCAGATGAAGTTTTAAGCTTGCAGTTGCCCTGCCTCATTCATGGAATTTTACTGGAGAGGGTGTGTGGACTGATGTCATTGTCTTCCACTTGGAACCCTCCCATGTACAAGAGTTTATATAACAGAACACACCTATAAGCAGAGTTTAGGTGAGTTACGTTTTTAGACTACAGCTCCCAGAACTTCCCCAACCAGCATTGGCTATGCCAGATGAGCATGTTCCAGGAAAGTGATTCCCATACTCTGGCAGGTTTTTTGGACATCAGCTCCCAGCATTCCAGATCATTGGCCAAGATGGCTGAGGCTTCAGGGAGCTGAAGTCCCAAATACCTAGAAGACAAGAGTTTGGGAATCAGTGTTCATATAGTTATCGTACGAGAAAGCAACTTTTCAAAGCCCTCCCTGTGAACAGTGTATAGTACCGTAGCCTACATGTCTTCACATATGGTGTTAAGTGCCTTGTTTAATTTTTAAAAGTGGACATTTCTGGTTCTGTTGCCAGATTTTTCAAAAGAATCTTATGGGAGGTGGGAATAGAAGTTAGACATTTCACTTTGCAACAGTACAGAAGTTCTTGGAAAGGAAAAAAACTACAAAAGAGGATTAATAGGATGTTGCTGTGATTTTTTTTTTTTTTAATGGTATGGCCCCGGAGCTGTTTTAAATGCAGGAAAGGCTTTATTTCTTTAAAAAACCCTTAGTAAAGCCCAAGATGAACACCAGTTTACCTCCTAGCTGGAAAAAAGACCTCTCTTGTGTCTAAGACACTGTTCCTCCAGGGTCAGGGTGACCAAATGTCCTCCTTTTCCAGGACATGTCCTACATTTCAGCCTTCTGTCCAGGAGGAATATCAAAATGTCCTCCATTTTGAGCATGACTAAGAAGCCCACTAATTAACACAAGCTGCTGTTCCCATTTGAGAAATGCATCTACTTGGCAATCTATCCTCACTGAAAAATAGGAAGATAGGCTGGATCCTTCCGAAGTTCTTTTTTCTTAGGAGAAGCAGCAGCAGAAGACAAACTTGCCCCCAGAGTTCAGGGTGCGTTTGTTTCCCAGATGGGAAAAGGACAGCAAACGTAGTACAGTGGGCCATTGTTATATTCTGGGGTTTGGTTCCAGGATCACCCATGGAAAACAAAATCTATGGATGCTCAAGTCCCATTAAATATAATGGCATAGCAAAATGGTGTCCCTTATATAAAATGGAAAAATCAAGGTTTGCTATTTGGAATTTATAATTTCTTTGAATATTTTCAATCCGTGGATGCTTAAATCTGTGGATAAAAATTCCATAGATAAGGAGGGCCAACTGTATTGGGCAATGGACCACTTGGGGACACAAGGCAAATGTTGAAAATTATTTCCCCTAATTTCAGCACAATGGACATATGAAAGGAATAATTTAATTGTAGATTCAGTCAAGTAAAGTACAGTTTTAAGCATTCATCTTGCTCAGTTCTATAAGTATATTGCAAGCCAACAAGGCATTTTAATGAAGCTAAGGTGCTTTACAGAGCGCCCAAAAAGGGCGCTCTGCCAGCACCCATGTTTGCTGCGCCAGGGAACCACAGTGGACAAACCGCACGATTCCCTGGCGCAGCAAAAAGAACTCGCAAAAAGTGGGTTCTTTTTGCGGCACAGTTATGACACCGCAAGGCACCAATGGTGCACTTGCAGCATCATTTCTGCACCGCAACATGCGGATGCTAAGTGTCTGCTACGTCAAAATGGCGGCACCCATGTAGAATGGGCACTGCCATTTTGTACGTGCTCAGCACGTACTAGAGTTGGGGGCGTCCGGAAAGGACACCCCTTCCTAACCCTAGTACGTGCCAAGCATGTACTTTTTGGTGGTGTGGAACCCGCCACTGTTCATCAAAAAAATACAGTTGAATAAATAATAAAATACAGTACATGTAATATAGCTGGAAATATACTATATGAAATTAATTTATAGTTATATTAGTGTTTTTAGCTTTTATTTTGTAATGTCCTACATTTTGTGGCGCCTTCTCTTCCTTTGCAGTTAAGGCCTCTGGTCACCCTGACCAGGGTCCACTTTCTTCTACATACAAAAAAAACCCAAACATATAAAGCTAAAAGAAATTCCTGTTTTCTTGTACTCAACTGTTTCTTGTCATCCCATCCATCCCTGGTCTTCGATAGATTGAACAGAGAATTGAGCCAGCCAAGCGTGCAGCACACAATGTGCACAAGAGACTTGTGGCTTGCCTCCAGGGTCAATACGGGGCAGACATGGACAAACGGGTGGTAAGTAGCAGTGCTTATGTCTTTTCATTCTAAAGATTAACACAATAAAATTATACACTGTAAGGGTTTTCCTAGTCTGATATTCCATACCAGAGATGGTGGGAATGGCATCTTCTTGTTGTTGTTTGCCTTCAAGTTATTTTCAACTTATGGCAACCCTAAGACATTTGGACTCATGGAGTTTTCTGGGGCTGAGTATGTGACTTGCCTGATATTGCCCAGTGGGTTTCCATGGCTGAGCCGGGAATTGAACCCTGGTCTCCAGAGTTGTAGTCCAACACTCAAGACACTGCCTCGTGCTGGCTCTCAGGAATGACATACTCTCCAACATTTAATGGATGAAACTCAAGACACATGTGGCCTAGAAACCTCAGAGTGTGGTCAAGATGGCAACAGTTATTAATGAAGAAGGCCACACAAGCAAAGGGATGCAGCAGCAGTTTACTTTTACCTGAGCGTATTGGGAAAGGCAAGATGGAGGTCCTCTCTCTTCTCCCATTAAGTTAATAAAGTACAGACTACTTTTGCATTTTGAACTCAGTTTTCAGCAAGTGAAGTAAGCTGAGGCCTAACAGGCAAAATGGGAGGAGGAGAGGGAAAATGGAACATTTTAGAAATAACTGAAAAAATGGGACAACAGAGGATTAATAATCAGGATTGTCCCTGCCAAATCAGAATGGTTGGAGGGTATGGAATGGAGGCAGTGCCCTCAATAAGAATTCTGGAAAAATTGTGATGTTGGTGTTGTTGGTTTTTTTTCAGGGGAGGGGAAAACTATAGCTCCCAGAATCTCACAGGCTAAGGAATTTTGCAAATTATAATCCAAAAATAGCTGGGGGAGGAGTAATCCAAAATGCTGATTGGGGGATTCTGTGAGTTGTAGCCCAGAATGACTGGTGAATTTAGGTTGTGGTCCAAAATGCTGGCTGGGAGATTTACCCAACGTCACTTTTGTAAGATCTCATTACTAGCTGTATTGAACTCTGAGTCAGGAAATTACTTTGTGTGCTCATTGTATATTCTCATTTTCTACAGAAAAAGTTGCCCTTGATGGCATTATCCATGACCATGGCTGAAAGCTTCAAGGAGCTTGACACCGATTCCAGCCTTGGGTAAGAATCCCTGCATTTAATGGATTAAGACATATATAAAGTGATCAACTGTACAACATAAACAGGCAAAATATATTACAGGTTGCTGGTTCTTATGGTCACATGAAGGTAACCATCTCTGTCCTTAATCTGCCACAATCATTTGCAAAACCACCATTGAATTCTAAATCAGGAACCACTTTTGCAGCAGTTAGCCTGATTAAATTGTTTTGTATTGGACTGGGATAATAAGATACCCTTTTAAAGATCCCTTTCATAATACACAGTAATAGCTCTGTGATTCCTTGTTAATTACCATGGCTACATCTTATGGAATCCTGGGATTTGCAGGATTTGGAGAGGAATATTTGGAATTTTCAGCCAGAGACCTCTAGTGCCCCACCAGATTATAAAGCCCAAGATTCCATAGGATGTTGCCATGGCTATTAAACTGAAATCATAGTATTGTAATAGTGTAGTGTAAAAAAAAGATGGTATCTTCCTATTTCATGAAGTGGCTACCACTGATCCTTATACAAAAGAAAAGAAGCAAACTGAATTTCCTTTATTTTTGGTTCATAGGCTCTCTTTACATTATCTGCTTTGGCTTTGTGTTTTATCTGGAAAGGAAATCTTAAGGATAAAATCTACGGTGCGGTACAGATGGCCGGCTCCATGCTGCCCGTCTTTCCCTCTTGTTGGTGCCACAGCAGCCGCACTGCATGGCACCAACACACTGCCAAAAAGAAGCCACTCTAAGCGGTGCTGTAAAGGGGAAAGAGTGCTGCTGTGACATCACTTCCTGGAAGTGACATCCGGACACTGCACAGCGGCGACATCATCATGTTGGCCGCCGTGTGGACAGGAGGCCGCCATGATGATTGAGTCCATACGGACTAGGGTTCTGGAGCGTGTGGTTGGTGCATGCTCTGGAACCCTAGAATCGGCACAGACATGCCACTCCCTGCCGGTCTATACTGGGCCTACATTACACATAGGAATCTGCCTCATATGGAGTCACACCATAGCTCCATTTAGGCCAAACCATTTAGGCTCCATTTAGATCCTTAAGGCATTTTGGACTTCAGCTCCCAGAATCGCAGACTATTGGCCAATATGGCTGAGGCTTTTGGGAGCTGAAGTCCAAAATCTCTTAAAGGGCACAGTTTGGGGACCACTGATCTAGACCAGTAGTTCCCAAACTTTGGTTCTCTAAATGTTTTGGATTTCAGCTCCCAGAATACCAGACCATTGACCAAGATGATTTTGGGAGCTGAAGTCCAAAACACCTGGAAGACCAGAGTTAGGGAATCACTTATCCAGACCAGTATTGTCAAATCTGACTGGCAGTGGTTTTCTGGGGTTTCCCACAGGATTCCTTCCTAGCCAAATCTAGAAATCCCTGGTGGTCTCTCATCCTAACAGGGATCAGGCACAACCCTGCTTAGCTTTGAAATTGGATGACACCGGGTGTGTAAAGGGTGGCATGCTGACACATCCTTTCCCTCATTTTGTTTGCATAGCAATAGGGGACCAGATGTGGTCTGTAACAAAAGAAACGTTGGATGCTTCTTTCAGAGGGGTGTGTGTCATGCTGGCAACTGTGTGCTGTGTGCACTCAATCCATCCTGTTTCTTTTCATGGATTATTTCTGGTATGGAGAAAGATGGTAGTTGTGGAGAGAAAATGCGGAAGGGCTGCAAACCTGAATGCACAATTCTATGAGCAAAACAGTGAGATTGCACAATAAAAACCTCATTTGGAAGCAGCCATACATCACTGACCTCTGACTGTCACGTTATTGCTTCTGTTTAAGAGGCTGCTTCTTGTTAAGCTACCATATAGCCTTCTACACCTGGGCATCTCTACAGAAAAGTATGACAACTTTTTTTCAAGAACAAGAGTTTCAAGTAACAGAAGCCCATTTAGGGAGAGGTGCCAGATTGGAAATGTTATTTTTTTGAACCACATTGGTCAGAATCCCTTGTCAGTAATCCCTCTGACCATACTGGCTGGGAATTCTAGTAATCCATCAAATAATGTTTTCAAACTCTGCTGAACCCACACTTAATCACAAATAGAGAAAAGGGTCTACACACAGAACATATACCAAGCAGCATAAGGATTTTGGGTCACAGTCACTATTCCTAGAATTCCCAGCATGTATGTTCAGGGGGATTACTGACAAGAGGATTCTATGCACTGTGGTTCAAAAAAGTAATATTTCCAAGCTGGCACCTCTCCCTAAGTGAGTTTCAGTTACTTGAAACTCTAATTCTTGAGGGAAGTTGTATAGCTTTTTGTGTAGTCAATAGTGGCTAGTCTGGGTTTGCAGAGCATATTCTTGGCAAAAGGAAGAGGAATATACCCTTTGACCTTTGCTGCAGCTTGCCCATGCCCCCAAAGACTGAGAGTTTACTGCAAATGTATGCCCTTCCAGTGTTAGCTGACAGCTCTCATGCCAGTGGAGTGGTTAATTGCTCTGGGATTTAAACTGAACTGCCCATGGTGCAGAACCCTATCTCTAAAATAGATTCAACAGCTTGGATTATGTGTTCAAAGTAAATCCAGATTTGCCACCCCACCAGTTGCCATTACACTCCCCATTTCCCACAATAGCAGAGAGAAATTAGCTCAGATTTTGCACATGACCATAATGCTGTCTTCCTATCTTACTCACAGGAAGGCTCTAGAAATGAGCTGCTTTATCCAGAGTATGCTAGCCAGGATACTTGCTGAGTTTGAAATGGCCCTTGAACGAGATGTTCTACAACCTTTGAATAAATTGAGT
Source organism: Sceloporus undulatus (assembly GCF_019175285.1). NCBI lineage: Eukaryota > Metazoa > Chordata > Lepidosauria > Squamata > Phrynosomatidae > Sceloporus > Sceloporus undulatus. Next base: position 34,649,357 of record NC_056526.1, read on the forward strand.
GAGGTATCTTTCAATCTGCTCCTCTCTACCTCTTTTTTAGCTTCCTCTTCTGACTACTCCCGCTTTCTTCTTTTGCTTCCCTACCTTTATCTCTTAATGTTGCCTCTAACAGGAATGTGGCCCTTCCTAACAAATGGACATAAGCTCCCGTGACAAGGGGGTCTGCCCACACAGAAATCCCTGTTGCTTCTGAGGCACTGCTGTATCATTGCTTGTTAATGGGAAAATTGCCATTCTGTTTCCACACAGCAGTACTTAAAAAGAATAGGACATAAAGGTTTGTAGGAGGATCTTGATTGCATCCTCCCCTGCCCCACTTTTCAAGTTGATGAAATTGTACCTGCATAGATTGTTCCCTGTACAGAACATTGCATTTTATGGATCTTCTTGGGACAGTAATTTACCAGACAGAAATAGGGATGGTTTATAGTAACCATCTCACATCATGAGAAAGCACGATTCATTAGGAAAGGTAGAGAGTAGCAGAAAGGGAGGAAAACCACATGCCAGATGGATACGACTCAGTCAAGGAGGACATGGGCCTGAGTTTGCAGGACCTAACCAGAGCAGTGGAGGATAGGGGGTCTTGGAGATGTCTCATCCACGGGGTCACCATGAGTCAGGATCGACTTGAGGGCAGTTAACAAGAACAACAACATTAACAACAATAGTATGGTGTTAGAGTAATCATGCAAGATAGATAGGTGCCTGTGTCTCTTTGTGGTTGTGGTTCACAAATGCTGGTCTTCCACCCATCTACACTTTGTTTTACAGCAGGGATGGGCAACCTATAATTCTGCATATTGGTAGACTGTAAGTCCCATCCCCTTTGACTCACTGAGGTTGTCTGACCCTGCCTGAGGTTAGTGGGAGCTAGAATACAACTGCATCTGAATGCCAGGTTCACTTTTCTCATATTAGAATGACACTCCACTTTTTTTGACAATGCCACAATCTATGATCTTGGAAGAGGGGGTTATTATTTATTATTAAGCTTTATTTATAAAGTGCTGTAAATTTACACAGCGCTGTACAGTGCATACAATCAATTAAAATAGATAAATTAAACCTGCCTATGGCATACATTCTATGAAGATAATTAAACATAATACATATTAATACATCTTAACATTTAAACAATAAAATATAGCAGACAACAAATTAAAATAACATTGGATAGCAATCACGTATTATTGTTATTATTAAACAATCACGAGGTGGTGTTAAGCTGAGCAATATATAGTTGTTCTGTTATCTTCTGTACCACCCAAATGTCCAAACAATGCAAAATCTTCTGGCGCTTCCATTACACATGTTAGCCTTTTGCTATGTGTGCTTACAAGAAATATTTATTTGAAAGTATTAAATACTAATCTAAAAAGCCTACTCAAATTTGAGCATGTATGCATAGGCACATTTGTCAGCTCTGTTGTTTACAACTATGTTACTATGTAGTTGCATGTTGTTAACAATTTTTTTAAAAGCTGACTTTCTGAGCTGTCAGAAGGGTTAAGATAGAGAACAGAAGTCACTTATTTTCTTCTCAGAGCCATTTAGCCCACTATCAGTGGAGTGGAACAGTAAATAAACTGTTTCTGCATAGGCTAAAGCTACTCCAACTATTATATAGTGAGTGTCTCACTTGTCCATAGTGTCACAATATCTGTACAAGAGGGGGAAAAAAGCCATCACAAATCAGGAATAAAAAAAATCAGGAATCCAAGAAGCACAACAGAATGAGAGTGAAATTTCATGGACTATGAAGGGACACGACATTCCAGTAATGGAAAAAACAGCCAGTAGGTATAGTAAAGATAAGGCAATGCTGAATTTTTAAAAATCTTTGTATTTGGTTTCCTAAGATAATATTAGCTACCTCACACAGGAAGCCTTTTTTTTTTAAGGAAAGAATGGGTTAAAAATTGGAGATGGCTACAAAGTTTTACTCAACAGAGATTATTTATAAGAAAGGCAAATGTCTTAATTGGTTTGCTTATATGCAATTTAAGGACAAATTTAATCAAGACAAGAGAAATGTAGCCATAGGGGTTAGAGAAAATGAGTTTTATTTAGAGTTAAGTAAAGATGAATACCATATAATTAAAAAGGTGTATAAATGGCTTCTGTAACAAGAGGCAGAAGATAAGCTTGTAAAAGTGTACATGCTAAAGTGAACCCAAAATTCGAGGCATAATGTTTCATAAGGATGTATGGGGAAGATGTGGCCCAAAGATGTAAAACTTCCTTTTTTTGCAGTAATTTAAAAGAAAACCTATACTGTAAGATGATGTATGATGATGTCCAGATTCAAAACAGAGTTGAAGACCATCCTGTTCAGAGAAGCGTTCCCAGGCATTGCATAATTGTCACTTGCTATTTGATGTGTCTTTTGATGCCTGTTTTATCGAACCATTTCCTATATTGCTATGTACTTTATATGTATTAACCTACTAGCCCCACCACCTTTCCCTTCTCCTTTTATGTCATGTCTTTTTAGATTGTAAGCCTGAGGGCAGGGAACTGTCCAATTAAAAAGATTGTATGTACAGCGCTGTGTAAATTTACAGCGCTTTATAAATAAAGGTTAATAATAATAATAATAATGTATAGATGGTATCTAACCCCATCTGTTCCAACCCCAGCTGTTGGAAATGACACAGAATGTTTTAAATCAATGTTGAGGATGTTAAGATAAGGAGGAGGATTTTTTTTTTCCATATGTGGTGGACTTTTAAGAAAGTGGAACATTACTGCTCTAAGATTTATATGTTAACCTAAAAGAATTTTAAAGCTAGATTTTGTAATGTTACCAGAAATATTTTTCTTGGTCATTAGGGATAAAGAACTGTATAGTAAGTATGGACCATTTCTTCTATATATAACAGCAGCAAACTTGAAAATGGACTGAAGCACTAACAATAGAAAATGGATTGTTAAGATTGCTAAAATTGTTAAGATGGTTGAGTTAGCCCAAACAGCCAAATAAATGTGAGTTTTGAGGAATAAACCCATTGAAGGCTTTTTCAAAATTTGGAAACTGTTTATGGGCTTTTTAAGCAATAAGGAATCTATTAATATAATCTGTGGCTATGATTATTAGTGATTTTATTAGGATTATTTAGTTGGATCTGCAATGGTAGGATAATATTTTTTTTCTCTTTTTTATTTTTATTTTCATTATACTTAGGACTAGGGCCCAGAGCTCTACTTTGTATTAATTGTTTGTCTTATTTTTCTTTCTTTTTCTATTTTTCTCTCTCTTTCTTTTCATCTTCTTCCTTCCCCACCCCTCCAGTTTCTTAATCTTTGAATATATATTATTTTGATTGTGAATTAGAATTTTAGGTTAAAAAATAACTTTAAAAGAAATTTAAAAAATAAACTATTAGGAATTGGATCTAACTCTTTCATCTCAATCTCTTCCAGGAGGAGCTGCCCATAATTCTGAAACACAAAAAAAATCTTCAGAAGCACATTTTGGATTGGAATACCATCAAGAGCCGGTACTGAGAGAGGGAGGGGAGGGGAGGGGTGGAGTGGAGTAGACATGGGACTGGCCATGAAATAGTTGAAAGAAATAGAGAATCAGTTGATAGAGAGCCAGTATGGTATAGTGGTTTGGGTGCTGAACTCTGGAGACCAGGGTTTGAATGCCTTTGTGGACTTGGAAACTGACTGGGTAACCTTGGGGAAATCATACATTCTCAGATTCAGAGGATAGCAATGGCAAATCCTCTGAACAAATCTTACCAAGAAAAAAAACAAACCACAATATGTTCACCCTAGGGTTGTCATAAGCCAGAAATTACTTGAAGGCACACAGCAACAAAGAGCTGGTAGCTTTGACCTGGCAGAGGAAAAATGTTTTTAGAGTTCTTAAAATGCAGTCACATTCAGTGAGGAGGTTCATCATATGTTTAAGAAGCCCTTTTCTGTTACATCATCTCCATGTTAAACCCGCTGCTGTTCAAAGCACTGAAATGTACAGTAAGTGTGTTTGTATGGGGGACTGTAGGCTGATGCAGATGGTTTTGCCCAGGGCCAGCTGGTGAAGCTTGTGACTTTGTTTTAGTAATCATATCTCTAAAACAAGCAAAGCCCAAGATAAAAAGGTCACGGTAAGCCAAGTTCTGTTTAGCGAAGGTGGAGGAAGAGAAACTTTTGCTCTTTCAGCACTCGGTCAACACAAAGATTGAACTGAAATACACTTGATCAAGGCAGAGGTTTTCTCCACTAACCTGCCTGTTTACCTATGCTGTCAAGTAATAATCTTATTTTGCAAGCATGTCAGCACCACAACATACACCATTCTGTCTTATTCTGTATTTTCACTACTGGTTGATGTAAAAATACAAACAGACTTAGGGTGCATCCACACTGTAGAAATAATGTAGTTTGCCACCACTTTAAAAGCCATGGCTCCATCCTACAGAATTCTAGAATTTGTTGGTTTGTGAGGCACCAGCACTCTACCAGAGAAAGCTGAAGACCTTGCAAAACTACAAATCCCAGGATTTTTTAGGCTCGAGCAACAGCACTTAAAGTGCATTATTTCTACAATGTAGATGCACCCGAAGGCTCTTATCAAAGCACTGATGCCTACCATTTCAGTTTGTAATCTTTGTTTTATACTAAATATAACTAATCTAATCTATAATTATAATAATGATGATACAGTTTAGAAAAGCAGAACGTCACATTCTATGTTTTTAACAGGTTTAAAATTTTTGATAGTTTAAGTACTTTTTAACTTTTGTATGATTTTTTAGGTATGTTTTAAGTGGTGTAAGCCACTGAGTGAATTTTTGGTCAAGTCGCATGCTGTCAGCCTGAGAGGAAGGCAATGGCAAGCTCCCTCTGAAGAAACTTGCCAAGAAAACCCCATGATAGGTTCACCTTAGGGTTGACATAAGTAAAAAATGACTTGAAGGCACACAACAACAAACAACAAGCCACCTTGAGTCCCACACTGGAAGAAAGGCAGGATACAAATAAATATGACAATAAGAAGCATAATGCAATGCCTCACTGTGACACTGGCAGAGATTAAACTACTGCTCCCCCTTGCTGAGAACAGAAACCATTGATAAACCATATTATATTGTATTGCAAAAGGACTTAATGGAGGCTGTCACTGAGAAGTACAACTTCATACAGACGCTTTGGTTGCAGTAAGCCAGAATAAATTATTTATCTATTATTATTTACTTTACACTGATCTGAAGTGAGAAGTAAGGTAGAAGTTATAGGTGATCACATCCGATCTAGGCTGAGATCCAGTAGATACACTGGCAGAGCACAAGTCTCATGCTGTTATATGGGGATGGAAGTTGCTCCATCTTCCTTTCTTCCTCAGACCTAGAGGCCTTAGGCACAGCTCCATCACTCCTAGATGAATGGCTGTTCGGGACATGTGTGTCAGGGTTTGTTCTGGTTGCCCTTGGCACTTGGGGAAGGAGCATTATCTTCCTCCATTATATGGCTGCTCCTTCTTCCCCAGGTATATAAAGGCTAAAAATAGCTGGACACCCTGTCTTCTGCCAATCAGCAGCCAATGGATGGAGCTGCACCTGGAACATTATGCACTGTGCGAGGTATAAGATACCTCCTACAGCTTCCCCAGAATACATACCCTTCCCCAAAATACCTACATCACCCATAACATTGTATTGCAGGTTTCTAGAAATCACTTGCAGCATTCTTTTGCTAGTATACAAAATGAAAGGCAGTCTGCAAATGGAAAGTCTCTGAAATAAAGGGGAAAGGCATAGGTCATTGGGAAGGGAGATTGAAAAATCTGTGGCTATCCTTGAGGTGGTCCTGTCACTAGTGCATGTTAGCCTTATTAACAAAGGACACTTCAGTAATGTTCTCCAAAAGTAGAATTTAATATACATGCAGAATTATATGGGCAATGTTGCACTTTTCTTTAGAACAGTCTATACTATCTCTTTCCTATATCACAAGTTAGAGCAATAAAATAACTCTGGAATTTCAAGCAGTAAACTGCCATGCAAGAGAAGGAGGAGGGTGAGAGATCGTGTGTGTTAAAGAGAGAGAGAGAGAGAGAGATTGTAGGATTACTGACACCTTGCTTTTTGAGGTTTCAGTTACATTATGATTTTCACACAGAATCATAAGATTTTTTTGTCTGTCTCCAAATGCCACTCTGATTCTGTGCAATCAACTGGTTAAAATAGGCAATATATTTGTGTGCATATGAAGATATATAGATAAAGAAGAGAAATGAATAACTGATATTCCTTTACCCTATAATTATCTACCAAAATCCTTGGAATGGGATGAACAAGAAATGCAGATAAATAACTTGAAACCAAACACTATTAATGGTTATAAATAAAGAAAACAAGTCAGTTTTACCCTTCCATGGACAGGTGTAACTCAATTTCAGATACCTAGAACCACTACCAAGCTAACTAGGGTAATCTAGTGGCCAGATCATAACAAAACTTAAAGCAAAAGACATGTATCTCCACAATGCTCAACAAGACAGCTTGATTATGGAAAATCTGTTTTATTTGTACGTGAAAAGGAAATGCTTAACTTGGCCTGTATGAGAAAATTTTTGGGGTCTCACCAGTTCTAGTACTATATTTTTCTTGAAGTAGAGGCATCCTGGTGCTTTCCAGATGTTCTTAACTCTAGCTCCTATAATGCCCAGCCACCGTGGCTGATGGCCAAGGATAACAGGACCATGGGATTTGTATAGGGTTGCCATAATTCTCTACTAAAAACAGGCACAAAATGTAGGACAAAATTTAGACCAAAATATAGGACAATTGTAGGATAAAATTTAGCCCAAAATGTAGGACATTTAAGAAAAATGGAGGACCTTAAATGTCCTACATTTTGGGCTAAATTTTATCCTACAATTGTCCTATATTTTGGTCTAAATTTTGTTCTACATTTTGTCCCAGTTTTTAGTAGAGAATTATGGCAACCCTAGATTTGTAATTTAAAAAATCTGAAAGGCACCAGCTTGCTAACCTTTTTCCTAATTCCTGCTTTGGCTATACAAGTCACTACTGTTCAAAAATGCACTTTTGACTCAAAAGGAGCAATAGGGAAGGACAGACTCCTTCTTGCCTTCTTGTAATTTCCAAAAGTGTGGTTCTCAGGGGATTTGTCCATTATCTTCTGGGGAAAAAAGTATATTATGAAGGGAGACATAAGAATGGCCTTTTAGGCCATATGTGACTTACAAGCCACAACTGGCTTATGCATAATCATCCCCAGCTTTCTTATTATCAAGAATTCAGCTGTCCTACTGTATCAAATATGTAATCAGTCTCTATGTCTCACACACTGCTACTTGTCATCAAATCAATATTCACCTCTGGTGCTTCCTTGAAAATCTGAAGTCTGAACCAAGTTGCCAAGACCTCTGGTAACAGCACCAGTGTTGGTGCTGGTCCAGCAGCATCAGGAGCTGCTCTCAAGTTGGAGAATCTGAAGGAGGAGGAAGAAGAGATGAAGAGGAAGGTTGAGCAGAGTAAGGTAAGGGTAAACCAACACTTTTCTGTGTCATTTTTTAAAAAAAGATTTCGGCTCCAATGTAGCTTATAAACAATATGGCTCCCTAAAAAAAATCCACACACACTTTTAAAAAAATTGAATTTGTTAACTCTCAAAAGCCCTTAAGATACTGATTGGGATTGGGATTAGTGTTGCCACCAGAAGGGTGTGACTCATCAAGGGTCCCTGGGAGCCCAATGTGGTCGTCTCACTCCATAAGTTTCCCCAAGGTCCCAGGTGGTAGGTCTTGAAACAAGGCTATTGGTAAAGATTATAAATTATTCATATAACAGAAAGGAATGAAATGTTTCTGTGCTTGGCCCTTTATGAAATACAATCCTCCAACACTTCTTTGTTTAGGATGAGTACATGGCAGACCTGTATCACTTTTCAACCAAGGAAGACAGCTACGCCAAGTATTTTATCAAAGTAAGTCAACTCCCTTATCTCTCTCTACCTTTCCCCTCATTTCATCCTATCACATAAGACTGTTATTACACCTCTGTCTTCTTTTCAGAATTTTTTTAGCTATTATGTAAGAGATCTACAATTGACTCTTTTAATGTAATTTAATGTAATAATGTAAATGCAATCTTTTTTATTCTTCCTTGTTTGTGTATCATGGCTGGCTGTGCATGCAATTATGTTTTCCCCCATGTTCTATAGTCCTGGGCCCCAAACTGGGACCTTCTGCAGATATACTTTTAGAAAAAGAAAATATATTTTAGGAAGTATAGTCATTTATCTTCCATTAATAGCATTTCCACATGAGACTTTCAAGCAACTGTCTTGTCAGACTGTATCTTCCATGTACCCCTCCCATGATTTCCAACAGCATTTTCCATCTTACTAATAAGGAGGGAAACATGACATTGTAGCGCAATTTTTGGTTGGTAGAAGTAGCAGTCTTCTTACCTATAAGCATCCATAATATCTAGTTTGCTCTTCTCTAAAGGTATTTCTCCCTTCAGCTATATCTACCTGGAGAAAAGATCCATCATCACAGCCACCCATCTCATCTTTTTATGTTGTAATTCCAACATCTCTTCAACAGATGCTACTCTCTGGAGCAAGGGTGGGAAATTGCAGCAGGTTTTGAGGCCAGCCTTCAGCCCCTGGGACTCTCTAGGGGCCCTACAAATTCCCTTAAAATGAAAACAACAAATGGAAGTGGTCAAAGATGCACTCATGATTTTTAAGAGCAGGGGTTTCTTTATATTAAAACTGCAAAGGGACCATGTAACTTATTTTAACAGTGAATTGCTGCTCCTGTATGCTTCCAGGACAGGCGGTTCACCTTCTTTTGCTAGATACTTGAACAAGGAATAGAAATGTTGTTCACCCATTGGTCCTATGTAGAAAAGCCTGATAGTAGTCGCTTGGGTAATTGGAATGAAAGAACAGTCTGAAGTGCTGAGAAATCATTATGCTTTCAATTCTCTTCCTTGCATGCATTCATTCAAACTCTTAGACTGAAGTCCTATGCAGGTTTCCTTGAGAGTATGTTGTCCTGAACTTACTGTTGAACAGATACACATAGGATTGCTTTAGACGAAACCTAAAACATCTGTGTAAGCTTAGACACCATTTTGAGATAGCAAACAACTTTCATTTACGTCTCCCCCCCCCCCTTTTAATGGACAATACAGTTGTTTGATAGAAAAGCAGATATTGTGGAAAATTATCTAGGAGTTGTATTGAAACAAGAAATGTAATGATTTGTTTATTTTAAAGAAGAGAAGGTTAAGAGATGATATGATAGCCCTGTTTAAATATTGAGGAGGGAGCAAGCTTGTTTTCTGCTGCTCCAGAGACTAGGACCCAATGGAGCAATGGATGCAAGCTACAGGAAAAGAGATTCCACCTCAACATTAGGAGGAACTTCCTGACAGTAAGGGCTGTTTGACAGTGGAACAAACTCCCTCAGAGTGTAGTGGAGTCTCCTTCCTTGGAGGTTTTTAAATAGAGGCTGGATGACCATCTATCGGGGATGCTTTGAGTGAGATTTCCTGCATGGCAGGGGGTTGGACTGGATGGCCCTTGTGGTCTCTTCCAACTCTACGATTCTATTATTCTATGATTCTTTTATTAACCATAAAAGGGGAGACTTTTGGGACTGGAGTGGTTGAGGGCCCCAAAAAACAGCCCTAGGAGAGACACTTGGGCCCCAGGGATGGTGCCTTTTTTCCACTCTTTGACAGAACATACAGAGGGGCTTGGAGAGATTACTGGCCAAAATGAAACTATAAATGTCTAGGTTTGTTTTGGTTTTCTTCCTCTTCTGTTTGGCAGTTGCTAGAAATTCAAGCAGAGTATCACCGGAAGTCTCTGGGATCACTAGATACTACATTAGCAGAGCTGAAGGAGACACACTGCCAACCAGGTATGAACCAAGTTGTATTCTTCTGAAATAAAATCTTGTCTCCTGTTGCATACACAAGGGCAAAGCTGGAGGACCAGTGGTCTTGCAAATGTTGCAAGTTTCCAATAGTCCTTGGCAGGCTGGCTGATGATGGATAACGGGAGTCACAATTTATCAACATCAGGAAGACCACAGCTTTCTCACCCTCAGGCTGTGATTTTAGAATGCGAGTGGAAGAAATGATTTATCTGATCAATGATCAGGTAGCTGTTCCATTGTTGGGTGGTACTCTTGGTCTCCACCAGCCTATATGTAACACATTGGAGGGTGAGTGTTCATGTGATTTTTCATGCATTACACTGCGTGTATACAAGATAATAAATCAATCTAGATTGGCTGCAGTCCGCCAGTCTTTGGTTCATAATACCTGTATGTGGGTATTACAACTGGATTAAAAGCCTTGTCTTACACAGAAATGCTTTCTGTATAGAAATTTTTCAGGTATCTACACTGTCACACACTGGTTGTGTAGAGGTGAGATTTATCTGCCAATCCATTCAGCTTCTGTTCATGGAATGAGGGCCTTCCATTTTCTTCTCTCCCCCAAACAACCAAGCATCCTGGGCAGCACCCAGTAGTACAAAAATGAATTTATTCTGAAAATCTTCCCCTCCTTCCTCCTGTTTTGCAGACTCCCCATTCCTTACAGATCCAGGTGTGGCAAAGGTGTATGGGATGCCACTGGAAACTCACCTGAGGGCTTCTGGAAGGGAAATTGCGCTTCCCATAGAAGCTTGTGTAATGATGCTGCTGACATCAGGCATGAGGGAAGAGGTAGGTAGTGCCACTTGCTGACTATCCAGTATTGCCTTTGCTCCTGATCTTTTGGCTTCAGATTTGTTTTTGTCCTTCTGTTCTCTAGGGGCTCTTCCGGTTGGCAGCTGGAGCATCTGTACTGAGGAAACTCAAGTATGATCTTGATAGTGGCTCAAACATTCCAGATGAATTTTATGCAGACCCTCATGCCGTGGCAGGTAGATACTTTAAAATGTTTAGAGCAGGGATGAACAGGCTGTATGTGCCCTGTTCTCATACAGGTGACAGCCTAACTAAGAAAGCCATCCACTCAAGCAAAGTGAGAAGAGAGAAGGGAGTGGTGAAGGATAGACTCACATTTTTTGGCTTTAGCCCCCGTCCACTATTGTTTTCAATTTCCTATACAGTCTCAGTTTCCCTTGAGGAAGCCTACATGGATGTAGCTGTTGCAGCAAAAACAATGAAGAACACTTTAAAGATTAACACATATGACCATTAGGGCAGGCAATTCTCATTGTCTATAATATTTGAATTTCCATTTCTTGTGTGTCTTCTGATTACAATCCACACCCATAAGACTTCATTTCAAAGTTGAATTGTGTACTTGTAATTCGGATTGCATAAAGGCTTTCCAACAACATACAGGGTATCTCATCCCTGCCAGGATATCCCTTTCACATCCCGAGGACTGTTTGTTAAAGGACCACTGTTAAGATTATCATCAGTATTTGTATTCCCCACCTCAGACTCCCCTCCCTATAATGTGTAGAAATATCTGCCGACAGAGACAGTACTCCATGCAGCTGATGAAGTAGGCAATGGTCCACAAAAGCTTATGCCAGGAAGTGGGCAATTTGTTGCCCATGAGCTACATCTGTAACCCTGGCACCCTTTGATTTTCTTTGCTAAAAATGCGCTCTAAAGGGTATAGGGGGAAAATGCATTGTGTATTTGGCCCGTCAGTCTGTTTTAGGCCCAGAAGTGGCCTTTTAAAAAGCAGAAAGTAAAATGGAAGTAATTTTCATGTTTACTAGATGTGTGTGCGCGTGTGTGTGTGTGATTTAAACATTTTTTCTCTTTTTAAACTGTATTTGATATTTTAACATGCAATTTGTTTTAATACTGTAGTAATTTAATTCTGTTTTAAAGTTCTGTTTTTGTATGTTTTAATTGTACTGTGTTTTAAGTTGCCCTGAATCCTAATTTTGTATGTTTTAATACAAAGGGTGGGATATAAGTATAATAATAATGATAATAATAAGTTCTAAAAGGTGTCTCTCCTGGGCTTAAAACACCCAGAAGAGACAAAAATGTGGTGAAATTTTGTACCATGTTCCCTAGAGGGCATGAGTGTCCTTTTTCAGTCAGAAAAGTGGCAGTTTTTAAAAGTGGCTTGAGTGGACATGTCTGTAAGTCATTATGGTCCTAATGGTCCCCTGGCTTATTCCAAATAAATCTTGTTAGTTCTTTAATAAGGCCAGCCACAATACTTTTTGTTCTTGAGAGAATGCAGCTCTTGATAGAAAAACATGTCCCAGTCTGTCTCAGTTGAACACTAGGCATCTTGTGCCATGTCTGAAACCATGTCTTTTTATTTCCATCGTAGGTGCACTGAAGTGTTACCTGCGAGAATTGCCCCAGCCTTTGATGACTTCTGAACTCTACGATGATTGGCTCAAAGCTGCCAGGTAATTAGGAATAAGAAGACAAACATTATTTCCTAGAGCTTATGCACATTATTATTTCTCTTTGGAGATCAGATGACATTGCCTAAACTAGCGAAAGACCTGTGTTGTTGTCTGCAACGGAAAACAACTAAACACTTGACAAGTGAACAAGTCAGGCTATACAGCACTTATGTTGCCCTTAACATCATCTGACCAAACACCAAGAATTAAAAAAGAGGTCCTCCTTAGCTAGAATCTTGATCTTCAATTGGGGAGACCTGTATTCAGATTCATACTCAGGCTGTGTATGAAACTGTGTATCTGAATTTGGGTTAGATTGCACGTTGTTTCAACTATGCCAGCTCATCATCCTGTTTGAGAATTTTAAAAAATAGACTCATCCATATATGCTAAAGGTGAGGAATCTGAAGCACTAGGCTCAAATGTGACCCTCTTGCAGGAGTCCTAATAGGCACAGTGGTTAAATGCCTATACTGCAGCCACAAAGTTGTGAGTTCGATCCCACGCAGGGCTCCAAGATCCACTCAGCCTTGCATTCTTCCATAGGTTGCTAAAGTGAGTACCCAAGTTTGTTGGGGGCAATTAGTTTACACATTGTAAACCGCTTAGGGAGTGCTTAGTTCACTGATAAGCAGTATAGAAATGTATTTGCTATTGCTAATTTTGACCTCTGAGACTCCCTTCCCCATGACACTGATGTTTTATCCATTTTTGTATTTTTTTTCCTGATTATAAAAGGTTGAAAGTCCTTCTCCAAAGGCTCAGCAGTAAGAGCTTTAAAGCTGAACAAGTCTTTAGCTTTAGTTTGGTATTTTTGGTCCCATCCTTTTACTTTTGGATACTCCACCCCCCCCAACAATGTGTCCCCCCCCCAAAAGAAAGAGAGAGAGGCCTTCTTCAGAATGGAATTCAGCCCTAGGGAGACACCACATTTTCTGTCTTTACAAAATTAAGGTACCAATTATGATAGATAATTATGATAAAAACAGCTTTCTCCAACTTGAAGCCCTGTAGATGCACTGCTAAGAGTAATGATAGTCCATCCATGCATCTGGAGAATGCTGGATTGAGGAAGGCTATCCTTGTAGATGAGACTCCTTTCTTTATGGAATTGCATTTTATCTTCCTTTCTCCTCTGTCTCTGTCTCCAATGTGCCTTTTTCTTCCTCCTCATGTTTCACGCTCTTTTTCTTTTCAGCATCAAAGAACCAGAAACTCGACTGGAATACCTCAAGGAAGTTTGCAGCCATCTACCAAAGCACAACTACAATAACATGAGGTATGGCACCTTTGCCAGTATTCATCACTTCAAAAATAATTTTTAATGTTCAAGTTTTATTATGCTCTTATAACAGCACTATATTGTTAGGTTTTTCTCTTTAAATATAGCATTTTCTTCACCACCTTGGTCTAGAGCAAAATATGTAAAGAGAAGAAGAGGTTTATGCTTATTCAATTACTACCTTTCCGTGGTGGCAAATGTTCTGCCTTTTTATTTCCTGCTCAGCATGCAGCAGATAAACCCAAGTGCCATGTGAGAAAATTATTTTACTAATCACTTTTTCAGGTACTTGATCCGTTTTTTGGCCAAGCTCGCTGAACAGCAGGAAGTAAATAAAATGACCCCAAGCAACATTGCCATTGTCCTAGGGCCCAACCTTTTGTGGCCTCAAGAAACTGAAGGGTAATGTATAGATCTCACTGGAAGAAAATTTCTGTTTGTTTTGTATGTATTCAGTAACTGAACTCTTTGGACATTTGTATGTACATCACTTACTTCTCTCAAAAGAGAATAGTTTAGTATAACCTTTAGAGCAGGGCCAGTGAACCTGTGACTCTCTAGGAGGATGTTGGTGGGTGGACTCCTGTTCCCATCAGGCTTAGACTATTTGGCTAATGGTGACTCATAATGGAGTGAAATACTGTTCATCAACATTTAAAGGGCCAAAATCCTGCACTAGAGATATATCACACAAAGATTTTCATAATACATTTCTTTTCCACCATGTCTCCCTCCAGATATTTTGACAACTCCCATTTGCCACACTAACTGGATTATGGAAGGTATAATGTAACATGTTTGGAGGCTACCAGGTTAGGGAAGGTACCATATACTATTCAAAACAACTTCTCTCTTAACTGAGAAATTAGAAGATTCTAGAACAGCAATAGCAAGTACATTTCTATACCACTTATCAGTGCACTTAAGCACTCCCTAAGTGGTTTACAAAGTGTAAGCTAATTGCCCCCAACAAGCTGGGTACCTATGGGAAAAGCCTACCCACAGGACATGCGAATGAAAGCACCCTCCCAGGCATACTGCCCCAAAAGTGATATTGAGAGGCATACTAAATAGGCCCTTAGTGTGATATAGCAGCGACATCTCCTTATGTTATCATTTAATTAATACTTTACATGTTGGCTTCTTTCTCCCAGGTGCCCAGTACAGCTAGACATGGCTTCTGTATCCTCCATTCAAGTCGTGGGAATTGTGGAACCATTAATACAAAATGCTGAGATCCTCTTTCCAGGAGGTAGCCAGTCCTTTGTTGGCCTGAATTATTTTTACCATGCCTAGTAGAACTGGGAGCAGCTTATTTTATATTTATGCTAGTCCAACAAGGAATATGAAAACCTTTTGTTGTTAACTGCCCTCGAGTTGATCCTGACCCTTATAATTACTATGGGAAATCCCTTTTGTACTGCATCTTTTCCCGAGCTGGTGCCTTCTATTTCTGCTGTACAACAGTTCTTATCATTCTTAACTATCATACCCATCTGATGAGAGTTGTAGTCCAATGCTTCTGGACCTCTGTAGGTCCCTGTGTTTTGGAAATCTGGTATATTTTGAGAACTAACAATGCACTACAAGGAGCATTGGGTATATTTTGCTTTCTCTAGCAAGTTTCCTTTGCAAGTTTTCTGTTGAAAATAGGACATACCAAGGGAATAGAGATTACACTCACTCCATTGGTAAAGGAAAATAGTCAACAGGTCCACAGGTAGGATAAAACCATAAAAAGAAAAGAAAGGAAACTGGAAGGTGGAACTTTCAGGTTGAGAATCTTTGGTCTTCCAGATGTTTTGATCCCTGTGGGCTAGGCTGGTATTGGATAGAGCCAGTGGTAAGGGATTGTGAGAGTTGTACTCTAAAAAATGTGGAGAGCCAACAGTTCCTCAGTCCTGCTTAAATATGTGATCACTTTGACACAAATGGGACTTACAAGTGTGTTGATGATATTAACTGTGTAGAACCTGAAAATGAGGTTGCTATACAGATATTTTAAAAATACATCACATTTTCAGAGTGGTAGGATTCTAAATCAGAATAATTTTGAAGAACTCTACTTGTTTGTGGAATAGAACGTCTGTCAGAGGTATTGCAAAGACTTGCAAAAGAATACTAAATGGTGTTTACTTTTCATGCCACTTTTGTTAAGTTCCCTTTAGTAGTTTTGGTTGACACTTCTTTCAAAGATGTAATGTGTGCCATTATAGCATTTAATACAAATTATCTTTTCTCTTTCTTGGGATTAGCTTGAGGATAGGAGGATATTTTTGCAGATTTGCAATTTAAGCATGCAATGAATGTATTCCTCACATCCCTACTGCAATTTTGCATCTTAAAAAGAGTTTCTGGAATTCTTGTCTTTAGTTACTAAGGAGATAAATAAATAAATGGACAATTTTTGAGGCACTTTCAGGGATCAGACCTAAATTGTTAGTCTCCTCTTAGAGGTGGCACATTGTATCATTGGCTGAATAGTAAGTTAACTCATAGCAATGGATGATACCAAAACCTGAATCTCCTGCTGCATGAGAGTAATGCAAAATCTCAAAATGGTTGTTTTTAGCCCTTCAGATTGTCTCATTCATTTTTGTTCTTTTTAAAAGATATTGACTTCAATGTCTCTGGCCTGTTCACTCCTCCATTGGACATCAAACAAAGAGAGATCCCCACAACAGAGGAACACACATCTTCAGTCCTCCCTCCTGAACCTGTCTCACCATCACCTGGAGAAAGGTATAAATAACTACATAATCCTTCATTTAGAATAGTGAGATAAATTTTTCATTATTAGCCTGCAAGGGATCTTGTAGCATCTTTGAGACTATAACTAGCTGTGATGTTGTAGCATAACCTTTCATAGACTTTCTTCTCTTTACTTATGGCCAAAGCTTCTGTTTTAGCATCCTGTCGCTTCATAGCCTAGATCAGTTTTCTCACCACTTCTTTCAGTTCCCTAGTCTCAGATTTCCAATCTTTCAAGCCTTGTTTCAGATCTCTAAATTCATTTTTCAAATGTCTCATCTGTGCCATCAACATCTGTAAAGTTCCTGTAGAAAGCCCCATCTCTCACAAATCCAGCAATTATAGGGGTAAAAATAAAGCCAAGACTGCAGTTTTACATGGTAATGCTACCATCTAGTTGTTCTCATCTTTTGAAAAGGAAAAACATTCCACCTTCCCACACCCAGAGAAACTCTTTTTAAAGACATATTCAGTGGTAAAATACAGAGCTTTATGTCTTTCAGACTGCTGTCCCCTCTGTAAATTCTTCAACCAGATACTAATTTTTTACTATTTCTTCTTTTTTATTTTTAAACTTGAATCTTGTAAACAGGCATTTTTCCTCAATGCTTGTATATAGAAAGAAGAAAACTCACTGAAGTTTTGTTTCACTGCCAGAAGGAAGAACTCTCTCCAGTTGTAAATGAAATAATTTAAAGTGATTAAGAAAATGGGGGTAGTCTGGATTCTGTGTCCTTTTAAAGGCTCGCATAAGCAGCCTGAGCCAACTAGTTATTTCCAGGGCTCCTCATTAATCCAAGTCTGCTTCCAACTGCTGCCAATTCAGTGGTCTCCTTATGAGGAGAGTGATCCTAGAGAGTTCTGCTGGCTAATTAGTTGCTACTTAGCTGGCTGATCTGTTGCTTAGCTTTCTCTGCCATGGAACACAAAACAGAGATGTCTAATCTGGCATAGTCTCCACCTGGGAGTCCACCTGCCTCCATTCTTAATTTTAATATATATCAGACATTAGCTTTTTAAAATAACATTGTTGTTCCTACCAATACAAGCATCTATATAAGTACTACAGATAAATACATAATAAATATTCTTTCTAGGAGTGCAAGGAGCAGAGTATAGGAAAGCCCAGCATTTTGTATATTCTTTGAATATTAATTGACAGTGTGTGTCTTTCTGAAGGCAAAAAGTGGCCAGAGTAACACATACCTTGAGTATTCCCTGGTTGGATTACCATAATGCATTCTACTTGGAGCTGCTTTTCAAAACTGTTCAGAAACCTCTGTGGGTTTAAAATGCTGCAGCTAGACTGTTGACTGCATCTGGTTATAGGAAGCATATAACTGGCATCTGGTGCTTTTTTGGGCACAATTCAAAGTGTTGGTTTTCACCTATAAAGCCCTATAATGCCTAGGTCCTGTCAGGGATTTGAAAACACAGCACACAGGGAAATGCTTGATGAGTGTGTGTTTGACCATGAGCATTTCAGCAGAAGGACAAGGTTGATCAGCACAGCTGATGCTCATTGGCTCAAGGACACTTTAGTGTCTAGGTGCACGTAGCCATGGATGATGAAACCACCTGGCTGGATTGCACAGGGGACACATGACATGGTTACACACAGGAACTCACTGGGTTTGGGAGACCACATGGTCTGGAGTCTATATAAACCTAGGGGTTGCAAGTGATAGCTTGTGGGTTTGTAGAAGGAGTTGGTTTGGAATTTTGGAGATCTGTATTTGTATTATAGCACTGTGAATAAAGAGCACTTCAGGAGAATTTGCTTCTCTGGTGGTTTATCAGTAAAAGTCTTGCATCGCTTTGCTGAGTGTCCCCGGAGGTTCCTGCATTGCTTCAGTTCCTGGAAGACATCCAGTTGCTGTTATCTCAACTGCTTTTGGAGCCACGCTTCAGCTTCTAAAATTGCTAGCTCTGCTCAAAAGGTCTGATTTAACCACAGGACTCGTTTGAGTTGCTGACAGTGGTTGTTGGACCCCAGCAGTTGCGCTGACAGGTCCATACTATGTGAAAGCCTGTATCAACCCATATGGGCATGTTTGAGTCTAATGATCTTTAGTGTAGGGCTTTTTCTCCATCCCACCACCCTCCTAGGCTCAATTGGTGGGGAACAGGAGAGAGCCTTCTTGGGGGGCTTGCTCCCAAGCCTTGAAACTCTGTCCTCAATTTAAGCAAAAATATTTTTGTTAAAACAGGCCTTCAGCCTTGGATGACCAGGGTGGAGGGATGTGTAACAGGATGTGCTGTTTTAATCTGCATTGCCTTGATAGATTCGCCTTAAGTTGCCATAAGTCAGAAATGACTTGAAGGCACACAACAAGAAGAAACTATTTGATGCTTTTTAATTTTTGTACTTCATATTGTTTTAATTGCTCTGTTTTAATGTATACTGTAAGCAGCTTTCAATCCCATTCAAGAGATATAAAATAAATAAATAAATAATTCAGAAAGTAAATAGCTTACAAGCTTTAAATGTCTTTCTTCCCACTGGCAGGAAAAATCCTGATGTAAGGCCAGGTCCAACCCCAAAAGTGAACCAAGTTAGCACTGAAACAGCCATCTCCTCAGCTGTCTCTGTTCCTGCTGATGAAGCCTCGCGGAAAAGTAAGTATGATGCCTACGGGTGCTTTTGCATTAAAGAATTTCTCTGGAATTGATATAATTTGCTGTCTCAGCTCTTTATCCTTGGGGAGAGAGTGTCCCCCTGCTGTCTTCTGTTTACCCACAACCAACCTTCATTTGTGGCAATTTTGGAGGTTTCATTCATGGTTACAGCACAATCCTCTCTTGTGCATACTTGCTCTCTGAAGAAATGTACTTTTTAAAAAAGTGACAATATATTGAATTGTGTTGAACCACAGTTATAATTCTATTTCCAGATAAATGAAGAGTCACAATTGGTTTGCTTGTTCTATTTAGTACCAAAAGGTGTTTGCCTAAGCAAAGCACTTCATGCATCTCAATGTATATAGGCTGTACAAGTGGCTCTATTGCTTGGCGCATGCATTATAAAACTGGTAGAAAAGGAAAGGGCTAAGCATTAAAAAAAAGGGGGGGTTCAGAAATTATTCTAAGCCCCAAGCATTTGGAAGTTTATACTTCTTGGACTATAACTCCCAGTATCTCCAATATATATTTTTAAATTCCCAGAATCCCCCTTGTATATTTTCCAGAAACTGGGAAAAATATTTTTGGGCTACAATTCCTAAAATCTCCTGGACTGTTCTGGAAAATGCCCCTGGAGATTCGCATTGGAAAGGGAAAAGCCAGCATAATACTAAACAGCTATATAGGGAACGATACACACACACTATATATATATATATGTATATAGTTCCCTATATATACATACACACTGTGTGTGTGAGTGTGTGTGTACAGTTGTCCCTCCATATTCACTAGGGTTAGGGGAACAAGACCCCCGTGAATATGGAAAAAGCACAAATAACAAAAACACTGGTTTTACCTGAGGGGACACCTCTCTAGGAATCTCAAGGTCCTCCAGTGCAACTCTGTAGTCAATGTCCAACATACACTGACCATAGAATGGCACTGGAGTAGCTACTAATGGTCTTTCAGTGCAACTTTTAGTTAAAGTTGACCACAGAGTTGCACTGGAGGACCTAGACAGTCCTAGAGAGAACATATTAATGAAATCCGTGAATAATCAAATCCGCAAATATGGAGGGATGACTGTATATATAATAGTATATAGCATATATACATATACAAGAGTGATGTCCACAAAGAGAAATATTTCAAAACCTACATTTTTTGATTGTTTTACTTTGCAGCAAAGCGTGTGGCTCCATCCAGACCCACAGTTCCTCCTCCACCTCTAGTTCAGCCTCGGACCCCACCTCCTGTGCCCCTTCAAAGCCTGCCTCCTGCACCAGAGTCTCCCTCCATCCCCAAAGCCCTGCCTCGGAGAACGGTAGGAGGATCCGTGCGTGCTCCCTCTGTGCCACCGCCACTTCCACCCCAACCGGCCAGGCGTCAAAGCCGCAGCGCTGTGCCATCCCCAAAGCTTCCTCCAGAACTTACAAACAGTGAGGCAGCTGAAGCCAAAGAGCCTCCTTCAGATGAAACCAGTACAGAAACGTCCAAAGATTCCACTCCTGTGGCAGCAGAGCCTGATGAGCCATTCAATGTGGGGAAAAGCAGCTCTCCATCTCCATCGGATGCACTGGGCTGAGACACTGCTGAGTGATTGAGACCAAGGAGGAGCTCTGGTGACTATTGTTTCTGCTTGCCAGTTTTAAGAGTGGTATAAGATCTGGTGCAGTGCTGGGTACTGTGGCCATCAGCTCTTGTTGGGACATCAATAGATCCATATTGACTTCTGCCACTACCCTGCTTCAAAGCCAGCATGCAAGCCTGCAACCTCCAAATGAACTTTCTCCCTTTCCATGTGCCTCTGCTTTTTATCAGCCCTTTTCCAGAGCTTGGAAGAGTTATTTTTTGACCATGAGCCTTGTCAGCTGGGGGATTCTGAAAGCTATAATAAAAAAGTAACTTTTCCAAACTCTGCCTTTTTCCTCTGCTCATGAATAACCTCTCCCCTGTGTTTGTTCTGTCCTTCTCTTCTCACAGGCACTTTTTTCTCCAACATTTGCCAACAAGCATCCAGAGACAGAGCCAAATCTACACTTTACACAAAATGAACTGACAGAATTCCAAGCAGGTGGCTGGTCATTTCTTTTTAAATTCTCCCCACATTAAAACAAAAATAAGTAACGTCCTGCATGTGACTGGCATAGCATAGCTGCAGTACCCTCGAGGCACGGTGGGCTACAGTTCTTATGCTGTCTAGGGATGATGCAGTTCAGCCTATCTGGAGGGGATCAGGTCGAAGAAGCCTTTCCTTAATGCAAAAGTTCACTTGGCTAGGAACATACAAAGTTAAGAGACCTCTACACATGCTGCCACCCTGATTTCTGATGTTTAGTTTACCTCCCCATGCTGTAAAATACGCAGAGGATTTTTTTCCCCTTGCTAGTGTTCCTATTTTGTTTTTTCTGTCAAATTAAATTGAACATGCTTCTGAAATTTAGGGTCTATTGAAAACCCATATGGTAGAAAGTAAGATAATCACCTTGTAGTATTCTCTTTATTCCAGTTGTGCCCTAGAATCATGTGCTCTGTGGATATGTATGTGTGTGTTTGTGTGCACACATGCCTTCAAGATGTTTTGGACTTATAGTAACCCTAGGGTGAACCTATCATGGGGCTTTCTTGTCAAGGTTTGTTCAGAGGGGATTTGGCAATGTTTCTCTCTGGGGCTGAGAGAGCGTGACTTGCCCAAATAAGTTTCCATGGCCAAACCAGGATTCAAACCGTGGTCTCCAAAGTCATAGTCCAACAGCCAAACTACTACCCCACACTGGCTCTCCCTAGAAACGTACATTAGCCCATTTCAATCTTTGGGATAATTTTATCCTTTTAAAAGGCAAAAAGAGTTAACAGTCAGTGGAGATGGTATTCCATTTGCAAATCAGTCCAGCATATCCAGGTTATGCTAGATCTTTAAAGTTTTGTTTAAGGCATAAAAAGAAGTACAGTACAGTAAAAAACATGGACTTTCCAGCTATAGAACCTGGGATGTGGAATAACTGAAGAAGTTCATAGAAGGGGAAAATCTACTGGTGAAGCTTTGCACATCATTATCACTCTAGTGATAAAAGTCCCTAAAGGTACAGGAATCCTCTGCAGCTCCAAGCTTAGTTACAACACATACATTACTACTACATTCAACCAATAGACATGGGGTTTGTTGAAATATCTATATACTGTACATCACTTTGCTTTTGACTTTTTTGCAGCTGAATGTGTACGCAGATAACATGTCATTTGAGATGATATGAAAATGTTATCCGGACCTCTCACTTACAACATGCGACAGCAGCCAGCAACTTTGCTGATTAGAACATTCTGGAAACTCATTGTCCAAAAAGCTCTGGTTTGAAGTCAGATGAGAGCTGCTCTAGTGGAGTTTTAATTTCTAATTTCAGTGAATGTAAAGCAATATTCCTTTCTTTTTGCATGATTTTTTCCCCTGTTGTAGGCAAACAGACTCTGCAAACCATCACTCAGTCATGACATCCTCAAAAACACATACAGTGCTGTAGGAATACCTTGAAAGAGAGGTGTAGTAGTCTATGCAAAGAAGAACAGTTCTCAGGATTACCAGGCAATGGAAGACTGTTGAACCTCACTTACATTTGTGGTGCAGACTTGCACTAATAATCCCTTCCTCTTTGGTAGCCTTATGATTGCAAGGATGTCATCAGCTTATTGTTACACATAATTGCTAAATTATTGGGTTTTTTTACAGGTAGGGTCATATTTATGGCTAATGTGAAAAGGAATATGTTCCTTCGTTATTATTATCTGTAATGAATGGATCTGCTTGCATCAGTTTGTCTCCAGTTCTTGAGAAAACGCTGCAAAATGGGCACGGAGGGTTTTGTGGCATCTTAAAGCCCAATATAAATATTGCAGCATGTTGTCAAGAACCAGACTCCTCTTCATCAAACGCAGCCTTAGATGCTGATGGCTTTTTCTTGACCTTCTTGCAGTACAGTATGACCCTCGACCCGAGGTTTCATTTACCCATTTTAAAGCCAGGAAACACTTGCAGATAGCCCAGGATACAAGGGTTTTATTGCATATGCAAGACACAGCTCCAGGATGTTTCAGAGAACTGTGCAAAGAGTTACACAGGAAAAGAGTGCTCTCTCCTGCCATTAGCCCCCTCCTCAGAATGTCATGTCCATCCCATGGAAAGGTGCCTGTCATCAGGGAAGGTCCCAGAGGGTAGAGAAGAGGGACCCAGCTCCTCAGGGGTTTCTATATGTGAAACTTAATTGTTATAGCAAAGGATGCAGAAGCCTTTGCCCGATTCAGCAAAAGTTGAGATCTGACCCTTGTCTGACCTTCTGTAGAAATTGGTTCATCATTTTATGCCAGCCCAAAATCATGGCTTGTAATACATTTATTCAGCTCTTATCTAGGTAATAGAAGTGTCCTCTATGTCCTACTTCCCCTTTGGTGGCTTCCCTTGAGGGATGACGGGGATCATCGCTCTAGGAAGCTCTGGGTCCTCCAAAAGTCATTCAGTTCACGAGGGTTTGCTGTTATTATCTAGTTCCACGTCTCCACTGTAAATCCTGGGACATCTCCCCCATGGATCCACGCAGGGGCCATACATGTCTCTATTAAACGGTGGCCCAGGCCTATTATCATAAGGGGGGGGGGTTTGAGGCTAATCTGTAGATGATGCTTCTGAAGATCCATGGGATTTGCTGCTGTTGCCTGACTTGGTCTCTTCCAGTTCATGGCAGCCCTGAGAACGAAGCCTGGGAGTCCAGTTGCAGCCGCCACTGCTGAGCCCTGGTTGGGTGCTGCGGTGCCTTAGCCCCGCCTATTTCTACAGAGACGAAAGGACGCCTCTCCCAGCCGTGATTGGCTGATCGGCAGCGGGTTTTCTTCGTCCAGTTGCCGGGGCTGCCAACATGGCTACTCCAGTTGTCATGGCAACATAGTCCTGCCTTCCGTCACGTTCCCTCCGAGCTGCCAACCACGCCATTACTGAGACCTGGTTGGGCGCTGTGGGTAATGACCCCGCCTATTTCTAGAGAGGCGAAGGGACGCCCCCATCGGCCCTTGTGCCTCTCTTCCGGCGAATGGCTGCTCAGTATGGCTACTCCATGGCAAGGTAACGGGTTGCCATGGCAACACAGTCCAGCCTCCCGTTAACCATAGGCGGAGAAAAATGTCTCCCAGGTGCCAATCACCGCCACCTCTGAGTCCTGGTTGGGTGCTGTAGAGGTAGACGCGGGGGATGCCGGGCGCTTTCCGTGGGCCACGCCCCTTATCTCTCTCGCGCCGCGGCGTGCCCGTTGATTGGCTGCTGAGCAGGGGGTGTCAGCACGGCTACTCCAGGGCATGGTAACAGGTTGTCACGGCAACGCAGTCCAGCCTCCCTCCAACCATAGGCGGGGAACATGCCTCCGAGCTGCCAATCATCGCCACCTCTGACTTATAATTGGGTGCCTTAGTGTCCTCTCCCCGCCCATTTGTAGGGACGCCGTGGGCCACGCCCCTTACGCCTCTCTGGCGCCGCGGCGTGCGCGCTGATTGGCTGCGCGGCGGGGAGCGTCGCCGCCGTCGCCGTCTCAGTCCATGGCGGCTTCCAGCATGGCGGGCTGCCGTCGCCTGAGCGGCGCTTGCCTCCGTGAGGTGCTGGGCGGCGCCGAGGGGCTGCTCTTCGACTGCGACGGCGTCCTCTGGACCGGAGAGAAGGCGGTGCCCGGCGCCCCGGAGCTGCTGGAGCGCCTCAGCCTCAACGGCAAGGCCTCCCTCTTCGTCTCCAACAACAGCAGGCGCTCCGTGGCCGAGCTGGAACGACGCTTCGCCCGGCTGGGCTTCCGAGGGGTCCGCGGGGAGCAGGTCTTCAGCTCCGCCCTCTGCTCCGCTCTGTACCTCCGGCAGAGGCTCTTGCTCAGCGGCGGAGAGGGAGCCGGGGACTCCCAGTCCGCCTCCGACGCCTCCTCAGACTCCGCCGGCGCCGTCTTCGTCCTGGGCGGGGAAGGGCTGCGCGGGGAGCTCAGGGACGCCGGACTCAGGCTGGCTGGGGAAGGAGCCTCGGAGCCCGGGAAGGAGGAAGAGCAGCAACAGCCTCAGCCGCTCCCGGTCCGCGCCGTCGTCGTGGGCTACGACGACCAGTTCACCTTCGCCAAGCTCTCCGAGGCCTGCGCCTACCTGCGCGACCCTCAGTGCCTCCTGGTGGCCACCGACCCGGACCCCTGGCACCCGCTCAGCAACGGACAGCGCACCCCCGGTGAGAAACATCACACTTGAATGCCGCTTTCACTCTTTGTCTGGCTCTCTGCTATGGAATTCTGGGAGTTGTAGTTTGTTGTGGGCCCAGAGCGGAGCTCTGCTCCCCTCTGGGCCCCACAACAAACTACAACTCCCAGAATTCCATAGCAGAGAGCCAGACAGGGAGAAGAATCCCCCTAACAGGCATTCCTTACCTTTGGCTCTACTGGCTTATATGGACTGCCCCACTGCATTCCCCACATTAAGTTGCTTATCTGACGGAAGACTAGCCTTCTGACTTGTCCGTTTTTCCCCTCTTCCCTCAGGGACCGGAAGTCTCACTGCTGCAGTCGAAACGGCGTCTGGGCGCAAAGCAACAGTAATCGGGAAGCCCAACACATACATGTTCGAATGCATCGTGGAGCGCTTTGGCGTGGATCCATCCCGCATGCTCATGGTCGGCGACCGGCTGGAGACAGACATCCTCTTTGGCAAGAACTGCGGCCTCGATACAGTCTTGACCCTGACAGGGGTCTCACTCCTAGAGGAGGCACAGGCTTACATGGCCAGCGACAGCCCTGCCGCAAAGGACCTGGTGCCCCACTACTATGTGGACAGTATTGCAGACTTGATACCAGGCCTTGATGAGTAAGAGGGAGGTTTAGTTGGGCAGAGATCCTAGCTCATTCCAAACTGCCACCCTGCCCTACTTCTTTCTCCCTCTCTTCTTGATTCTGGGTTCATCACATTCCAGTGTTTGGTCAAGAATGAAGAAAGGGATATTAATTCCCTACTCATTATTAAGGATCATTTTTTATTATTATTATTTCAGGCAGCAGTAGGAGAACAAGGAATCTAATGTGAAAGTGTGGGATAATTACAGACCAGACCACTATTTATTTATTTATTTATTTATTCGGCCATTCATTTCCTTGGCATGATGTAGTGATTTATTTAAATGATTTTTGTTTTACCGTTGCCAGGAGTGGCCTTTTTACTCTTGTCCTCTGCTTTAATTTGAAGCACACTGATGTGCTTATTGTTGTGTTTGTCCCAAAGCTTAAAGGAGGCAACGTTTGTGCCGGTGTTTTTTGTCTCCCTTCTACAACCACTGCCATTCCATGCCAGTGTTAGGGATTCTTGTCCCAGAGGAAAGGGAACATCAGAAGTAAATTAAGAAATAACATTTAGGGCCTTTGCAAAATGCCTCTTCAGGATACTTCCTGCGGGTGTGTATGTAAGCAGAAGCTTATCAGAAAAGTACAGCTTACCCTAAACTGACAACTGCTGAGGCTGGGTTTTTGATGCAGACTTCATGTAGGATCCTCGCTGATACTGCTTGAGATACTCATCCACTGCAATTATTCCAAAGGGCTGTGCTGGAGAGAAAGTGGTCAAGTGGCTCAGACAGAAGGTACTGATTAAATTGGTAAGCCTGGAATACACACTATTCTAACTATGAATGAAATATGAAGGGTTTTTTTTAGTGGTAGTCTGTCTTTGAGTGTCTTCTCGGGCAACAGAATTTTTATCAGTCCCGTTTAATTTTAGTACATGTGATTGCTGCTGCTGCAACAACAAAATTGCACGGGACTATTTTTGTGCCATGATGTTCTGAATAGACTGTCACTTCATTTTACTCCTCCAGCGCTAACAGCTTCCCTTCAAACATTCTTGTCTACAGTGTATAGTGGCAGGAACACAATGTTGTTCCCTCTTCCCTTTCTTTGGCTGGGTGAACCAATGAAACACATTACTAAATTACTTAGTTCCTGTCTGTGCCTGATGGGATGCACCGCCACAAGGGGAAGATGGAGTCTGAACCTTGTACCCCCCCCCCCCCAATTCATGTGTGCTTGATGGATGGGATAATAATGGCATTTATAGTGCTGTCAATGTGCCACAGCATCCCAAAGTCAATCCTAGCTGCTTGTCTTTTTCTGGTTTATGTATTTATTAAAGTGTTTGTATAAATTATGCTGATCAGTTGTGCCAAGATGGGTATGTAGCCTCTGGGCCCACTCACTACCTGTACCTTCCATGTTGTTGTGGTTTTCTGACATTCACTGTCATTCTGCATATAATAAAGTGCAGATGCAAGTTGGAATCTGACTCTTATTCACTAACTCATTAAGATTACTGTTGTTATTTGTTGTTGTGTGCCTTCAAGTTGTTTCTGGCATATGGTGACCCTAAGGCGAGAACCTATCATGGGGTTTTCTTAACAAGATTTGTTCAGAAGCTTAGAGAATGTGACTAGGCCAAGGTCACCCAGTGGGTTTCATGGCTGAAAGAGTCATAGTCCGACGCTCAAATCACTACGCCACTCTGACTTTTAGGATTCCTGTACATGTATTAATTACCTAACGCAATAAATATCTCATCACTAAGTAAAACACTTGATCATCCTAATACACTCAATCCTGTTGAATTCGGAATGTGGCAAAAGAAGCCAAAGTGAATCATGATGGAGTTGAGATGCATAGTAGCCAAGGATGACCATGGGTAAGTTGCTGGTGATCTTTGATGTCATCATGATAATAATTTGATGGATAAAACAATAGTAGAGAAGGGCTTGAGGCTAGTATGAGACATGGAAGTACTAGAATATTTCCTTTCATAACTAACTGAATGCATGTGGTTCTGTTAAGCTTCTTAACATCAGATTTTGGAATCATGGTCTTCCAGATGAAGTTCTGCAATTCCTAGCATTCTCCATTAGCTGTGGCAGGTAGGGCTCTTGGATCCTGCAGATCACCAACAGCTGGAGGACCACATGATTCCCATTTCTGCTTTACATTCTAATTCTTACCTCACTGTAGTTGTTCCTTTCTATTAAGTATCTTGAAATATAGTAACTGGATACTCAGAAATTAATCCTGGTTCATGTGACCATGTAGCACCACATGAGCAGAAAAATGAGTTCTGTGCTACTTAAAAGTATCCTGCTTGGAGAGGAACACCAAAGAACTGAATTTCTTTGAGGAGAGATTATAACATCAGTAGAAATTTCTCACCAGTCGGTGGAACAAGGAGGCTGTTTTAGTGGATATTAGAATTCTACAGCCTCTCCACCATCTGTAATCATATTGTGACACTATACTCTTGTTTCTGCAAACCTGTTCTGCTGCAGCTGCTTTCTATAATGGAGGTTTTATAGAAAGCCTGTTTTACTGGCAGTCATGAACAAAACAGTGGCATATTTATTGAACGGCAGGTACAAGGAGCACTGAAGCATGTAGTTACACTAATGATTTGGATGCCCTGGGAAAATTGTATTTTTCTGTCTGGAATGCTTCCACCAGAGCAGTCAAAGTGTTGGGGGGGGGGACTTTTGTCTCAGTTTCAGTGCAGGAAAGTATGCTAAGCAATATATGGTCAAACATCAATGACATTAGTACTGAAATGCCATCAGATATACTCACGGAACGGGACAATGTATTGAGCAGTGGTCTGCAGCAGGTCTTCAAACTAGATTTAATATAAATATGTGCATTAATATGGAATTTATAAAATCCCATCTGGCATGTTCAGAATTTATTGTTATAAAATTTGGAAGGCTTATTAAAGCTTCCAAAGTTGGACCAAATCCTGAAGTAGACCACTGATCAGATGACACTAAAAGCATATCGCTCATGAGCCATGTTAAATATTACGGACACATGCAGAATGTACAGAAGGGTTGCACATTACTCTGTAGCCCCGTCTTTCCTTCATTTATGTCACTAGACACCATCCTCTCATTAAGGTTGTTAGTGTGGTCTCTTCTGTGAATAACTAAAGTGTTGATGAGGAAGTATCTTTTAATTAAATTTATAACCTGCTTTTCCCCCAAAATTGGGATAGAAAGCAGCTTACAAATTAAAAAGTGATACTGTTAAATACATACAAACTGGTCAGGCCAAGAGAAAGCACAGTCTTGATCTCCAGAGGCAAATGCCTAGCTTCCAGAGTCCAGCTGCCCAAAATAGCTTGGAAGCTAAGCAGAGTCAGTCCTTGTTAGTACTTGGGTGGTGGGAGGTCAACAATGAATACCAAGTGCTGCAGGCTATACTTTAGAAGAAGGATCTGGCAAAACCATCTCAGTATTCCTAGCCTAAGAAAATCCTTTGAAATTCATGGGCTTGCCGTAAGTCATTAGGCAACTTGAAGGCACGTACACACACATTTTGTG
This sequence comes from Sceloporus undulatus, assembly GCF_019175285.1. Lineage (NCBI taxonomy): Eukaryota > Metazoa > Chordata > Lepidosauria > Squamata > Phrynosomatidae > Sceloporus > Sceloporus undulatus. The sequence continues at coordinate 34,678,804 of NC_056526.1, forward strand.
CTGAGAAACAATTGACAATTTGTGCTGCTCTACAGTGTACAGCAGTTCTTAAGATATCCCTTAATAGCTTTATGTGAAAGCTGCCTGTTTCCTTCTTACATCTGTACCCCAAACATGACTATTCATTTTCTTTGCACAAAATCCAGTGGTACATCTTTTCACCTCAAATCTAAATATCACCAGGCAATTGAAATGGCTCATTTCCTCATATTAAATTGATAGGCTTTATTGTGTCAGGAAACAGATCACAGACCTGACCTTTAATTCAGGATTTATTTCAAAGTCTTTTGTGAAAATAACTTTGTTAGAACTGAACATCCTGACTTCAAGTGGGAGCCTAGGGCAAGTAAGTAAGCTAACTCATGTCTGGTTTATTCATGCTAGTAATGTCTCGGAGGAAGTCACAGCAGTGGACATCCTTTCACCCATTGCAGCTTTTATAAATGATGAACACATAAGAACAGAATATCATGGAGGTGATTGATTATTCTCTGCACTGATGCAGGAAGAAGAGTCAGCCTCAAATATAGTGAGCATCCTGTGCAATGGAGGTTGGGAACATTTTTACAAGGGATATGCTCCATTTGGGGTAACCTCTTGAGAATTCAAGCCAGCCGTGGGTGAAGCCAAAGCCATATAAATTTTCCACTTATTCTGATATATAATCTCTCTTTTTTCTACAGTCACCATAGAGGCCCTCTCAGACCCAGCTGCAGTGGGAGAATGGTGCTAAGGCCCTTGGACTGGAGGCCCACAATTTCCTACCTTGCCCTCTAAGAATAATGTGGACATAATAGCCGGCAAGGAATTTATTAAGAAAATCATAGAGTTGAAAGAGACCACAAAGGCCATCCAGTCCAACCCCCTGCCATGCAGGAACTCACAATCAAAGCACGCCAGACAGATGGCCATCCAGTCTCTGTTTGAAAACCTCAAAGAAGGAGACTCCATCACACTCTTGAGAGACTATCAAACAACTCTTACCATCAGGAAATTCTTCCTAATGTTTAGGTGGAATCCAGTACTTTCAATCCAAATTGGATGTCATTTTTGTGCCACCTGCAATACACACACACACACACACATATAAGAGTCTCTCCAACCTTTTTTAGAGACTATTCAACTTGCTTAAGAGAGGCATGACATTACAAAGATACAAGTGATAAAATGCAAAGGTTCCATTGTCCTGTTTCTGGATAAGTGCAGGGTGTTGTTAAGGAGAAAGGAAAGAATTACAAGCTTATTCAGGGGTTCAGCTAAAGGTACCGATCTCCACATTTTAATATGTTCTGGGAATTGTTCTGACATAAAGAACACAAGTATGGTTTATCTCAAAGGAACAGCCTGACAGACAGTCTTATGATTTTCTGGAGGATATGCAGTTTTAGATCTCACCTTCCCTCAGTCCTTGTTTTACAAGATTGGGTCAATGTTGGTGGATTCCAACTAGCCTTTGAGAGGAGGAGCATTATTATTATTAACCTCCCGACACTGTGAAAGAAGTAGCATTTTCGCGCTTATTTGCAAAGAAATGGTTAACCTCTCCAAAATAAGAAAGTGTTCATCATACTTTTAAAATGTGTCAGCTCTGAAAATTGATGCTAAGTACCAAACTTGGAAAGAAGGAGTTTTATCCAGTAGAGGTCACCCTAATGTAGAAGCTGGCTGACAAAGTGAAAATGAGTCCTAAGGCCTCTAAGAATGTTTTTTTGTGTGAGAGAAAGAAATACCCAAAGAATTTTCAGATGTGGAGATTCATTATGTGTAAAGCAAGTGTTTTTACTCAACAGGGAACAGTAGAACCTAAAGTACAGTACAGTCATACATACCAGCAATTGCTGGTCACTTGAGAGTTGATACTTAAACCCTTCTTACAGTGTCCTTCCATTCATTCTGTGCAAGCATGTATGTGTGTACATGCCAATGTACACAAAAACACAATCTGAAAGTAGTGGCTGGGATGCCACTTCTGATTGCCCCCCACTAAGTGATAAGATGATTTACCCAGTAGAATCTGAGGAAAATAAAATGCTGTTGTGATTACTGGAATGAAAGCGCAGATGTGTAGATCTATAAATATTTGTAAAGCTGAAAAATATGCAAAATGTTTGGGTAAAGGGAAATACCAAGCAAAGAGAATGGCAGAAAATTAACCACAGAAAGAAGAGATGGGAAAAAATAAGCCTGGCTCCAAGTCTGAACTACAAAGAAGCAAAAGGAAGAAGTAAGAGTCCCAAATTCTACTTGACTGACTCAACTCATAGTTATTACTAAGTTTTAGGTACTTGTTAGCTACAAATTACTGTTATTAATTCTTTCCACTGAGTAACTTTCTCCATAATTAGAATATGGCCTTCCAAGTGCTTCCAAGTGAATAAAAAATTTATTCCCTGCCCTTACTTGTTTAGCATGTGTATGTTTTTTCTGGTTCACATTATACATGTGTGTGTACATGCCTTCAAGTTGCCTGTTGACTTACAGTATAGCTACCTCATGTATTACACATGCAAAACCTTCATATCAGAATTGACTCATATACAAAGCAATAAACATATTACATTCAAAGACATATTAAGTTTGCATGTCCATACTTTTTAAAGGTGTTACTTATGTCTTGTGGCGCCTAAAGCTATTACTTAGTACTTCACCCTCCTGTAGAGAAATCAAGCAGCCTTGAACTCTCTCACATTGTTTATTTCCATTGCTACCATGGGATACTTTGACCAGGATCCAGAGCTTGGAAACTCACATTTTATATGTATAGTTAAGACTTGCAACCCCCAAGTAAGTAGATCATTACATAAAATCATGGGGTTCAAAATAATCACGTTAAGAAAGCCGATTTCAGTAAGTTACAGTTTCAGGCAGTTAGGTTTAGTTAGCTTTTAAAGAGGAGCTCTTGCCGTTTCTTGTTTCTCCAAAGTAATTAAATCTTTTACTTTTGTGTTATTTTTCTAAAAGCTGATTGAAACATGCTAATGGCTTGTGGTACAAAATATTGTTCTCATATCTATCTATCTTGGCAGTAACCCCGATAATACAATACAAAACATCACTTGGACCATGTGCTATTCACCACCATTTAGTGAGGCTGCATCCCTGTAACTATAAAGGTTATTAGAAGTTTCTGCAAATGGAATGAAGTTATCCTTTGATAGAATACAGTTGTAATGGTAGTTCATTGCTGGAAATGAGAACTCATTACAAGTAATTTGTTACCTAATCATTAGTTACATTTGAGCTCTTCCAGCAGCTGATAACCTATGTTCACACAGCCATTTATGCTCCTTTATAATTGCTTTTAAATATTAAAAATATTGGGCCAGCAGCACAAGAGAAGTTGTGTATCTTTCACTTGCCATTATCTTTGCATAAACTAAGCAGGTACTTGATTTTTGAAATTTCAATTGGTAGAACAGGTATCAGCAAATTTTGATCCTACTGGACACACTTAATAGCTGAAAGGTCATAGCTGTTCATTGTATTAGAAATGGGAATGTATGTTCCAAGAGTTGTTGGACCACTACTCCCATTATTAACTATGCTGGTTAGAATTGGTGGCAATTGTTGCCCAACAACAGCTGGAGGGTCCTGAATTCTCAATAGCTGGTCTTTAGCTTTAATGGAAAGTGACTGTAGCTTGGAAAGTAGAGCACATGGATTGCATGTGCTTCCTGTACTCTCACCAGTTTATTGGCATTGAATGAATCATCAAGCAGAGGTTCCTACTCTTTCCTCTGCCTTTGCTCTTCTAATAGACAGCTTGTGCACCATATTCTTTTCTTGAGTTGTAAGAAGCCCCTATATCAGCTGCACCCATTTGTTGAGACGTCAGATTTGGCTATGGGAACACATGCCTTGCTTATATCCCACTTGGACTTTTGTAATGCACTCTACATGGGCCTGCCTTTGGCAACTATTTGGAAACATCAACAGATTAAAAATACTGTACTGCAGCCAGAATGCTGACCGGGTCAGTCATAAGGAGTATGTAACTTCACTGGCTATTGGTTTGTTTTCGGATACAATTGAAAGGGCTATAAAGCCCTGTAGGTCCAGACTATCTGAAAGACCACACTTCCTCACATGAAACCTGCCAGAGTTTTAAGATCTACAGGGGAAGGCTTTCTCTCAATCTTGCTACCATCCCAGGCTCACTTGGTGAGGACATGAGAGATAGCCTTCTGGTGGCTGCTTCCAACATCTGGAACTCCTTTCTAAGGGATGATCGGCTGGCTCCTTCCCTGCTTTCCATTCACCAGCAAGCAAAGAGCTTTTTGTTTAAGCAAGCTTTTAATGTGTAAGCAGGGGAGCTTCTTATTGGAATGTTGTATTTATCTTTTTTGTATGCCATTCAAATGGTTGTATACTGTTTTTATGTGGTGATTTTAATTGTTTTTTGAATTTTATTGTGACGGTTTTTTAATTGAATCTGGGAGCCAACTTGGGTCCCACACTGGAGAAAGGCAACTTACAAACAAATAAATATCAATTTCCACAGACTTCCTGGCTTTGGTGAACTTTCTTAAGGACCTCTCAATGAACTTGTTGCCCCTCTTTCTGTTGATCAACCTCTCCTCCTCTCATGATGAGAGCATTATCCACATTTCCTTTTTTTACTGAAGCCTTCCCTTGTGGCTCAGGGTCCACAAGAGATTTTCATTCACATCATTTTAACAGGGTGTAGGATCCAAAGGTTGCATTTCAATGGTATGTTCACCCTTCAACCTGTGCCTTTCCCCTGCTATTTCCTTGTTTGTTCTCGCCCTCCCCAAAAATCCATTAAGAAGGGGAAGATGGAATTGTTGGCTGCACAATCTATTTTGCTTGGTAGCATTAATAGAGTTCCATTTGAAAATGCTCTAAGTGGGAGTCAGTATTTAAACATTCTTGCCCTCTACATCTGTAATATCTGCAATTGAAGAGAATAAAGAGAGAAATACCACCCACAGTTCTTTTTGTTAGTATAAATTAGGGGCCATGAACTATTTTTGGTTGACCAGCTGGATCCTTACGCCTCTAACCCTGACCAGGCCAGATGATGCCAGGGGATCACACCCTTTGCTCTATCATCACCTTCTTTCTGTGTGTGGTGAAGGAGAGTGAGGAGCAAAGCCACACACAAATCTAAGTGCCGGCTGCAGTAATATTCCTCAGACAGTGCTTGAATTAGGAAAGCTTGACCCAACCTGTGCTTTCCTTCATCAGATAGGACATGATTTGTCACTGCTATCTCTGGTGAGAGATCAGATATACTGTAACATGTGCATTTCCCATTTCTGCTCTGGTTTCAGCTGAGCTGAATGTGGAATTTCAAGAAGTGGGCCTTTGGGGCACAGGATATTCTCCAAAGGCTGAATTAGGCCCTTGGACTGGAGGTGCCCTTCAATGGTATGTGTGTGTATTAATTGTAACCAACAACACGAAACAGTGACAGCTTAAAGTGCAACCTGTCACTGTAAATGCTAGGAAAGCTATGCATATTATGCAGTGTAGTGTGTCCTTCTTTTATTATCTCTTTCTTTGCATACCATTTCCCAATAAAACGTGAAGCAACGGGGTGCATCTGAGGACCCCTAAAGAACACAAATATGACAGTGTTAGTTTTTGTTAACAAAAATATGCAACTAGACACTAAAGGCAGCTTTCCAGCACAGAACTGGCATCAACTCAATGCTTTACAATGGATGCCACAAAATCCTAATGCCTTCGGTTTGATTGCCATCCCAAATAAATTGGTAGAAAGCATTACTGAGGTTGTGAGTTTTAAATACATGGAAGAAGCCTTGCTCATGAAGAATCAGCACAGCTTCTATAGTGAGAAGTTCTGTCCATCAGTCCTTTAAGATCTTTTTAGAAGGTGAACAAGCATTTAGCCATTTCAAGTGATTTCCCTGGCAAAAACTGCTAGAAAAATTTATAGCAAACAAGAAAAAGAGATTACATCCCTCCCCCAAAAATCCAGTACCTGAAATTATTGAAAAGATTGGTTAGCTATTCAAAATTTAAAGATCTATCTAGAACCAGTTAACTTGAAATAACTTGTTAATGCTATACCCTAGGTAGAAAATAAACCTTCAAACATCCTTAAGTTTACCAGTTAGTTCCTTTATAATAAAATTGAGCCCATCAACTTAATCCAAATACTCAAAACTTTTTTGAAAAATTATGTTATCTATTTGAAAATCCTGGCTTTAAAAAAGCATCCTATAATTCACCAATACAACCAATACTAAATATCCAAATGTTATTTACAAACTCTTTAGCATTCAGAGTAAAAACAGAATGACTCAGATCTTGGAGATGTCTCATTCACAGGTCGACTCAAGAGCAGTTAGCAACAAAGAATAAAATATCCCTTTATAAAGGGTACAGTTGTGAGTGTGCGGAAACACTACACAGAAAATATACTAGTTCCAGAAACTTCAATTTTTAAACATTTTGCACAGTATATATTTTTTAGACTCAAGGCCTCCCCCATTTGATCACACAATTTGAATTATTCTGTCTCTCTTCAGATTTAAATGCTAAGGAGATTCCATCACAAATAAATTACTGGCTAATGTAAATTACCTATACTCTAAATACATCCCTAAAACAAACATGGGGAAATGATATCAAATTATCTGTTTTTGATCATATGTGGCATAAGCTGCAATCTGCAGTTCTTTAAAAAGAGGTATATCAGCAAAGATAAAAGAGGCTACATTGAAAATTATCTACAAATAGCATTGAACACCTGTAAAACTCTTAAGAATGAGCAGTAATATGTTGTTGATTGTTGGGTGTATTTTGATGGATATTTCTGCGATTATGAATTGTTATACCTGTATGCTTTATTCTTGTTTAGAATAAACTAGACCAATCCCAGCCTCAGACTCAAACTCAAGCATCTAGGTAACATTTAGCATTTACATTTCTATACTGCTTATCAGTGAACTCAGCACTCTCTGCAGTCAGTAGTCATTTTGCACTCTCTGCAGTCAATAGCTGCAATCAATAGACATTTTATATTTCCCAGCTTGTGTTTTAAAAGAAGTCCTTCAGAAAAAGCTTTGGTATAAATTTAGCAGTCATGGGATAAAAGGGTGGGTCCTCATAATAAGCATTAGTAACTGGCTAAAGAATGAGAAAGAAAGTGTATGACTAGACAGACAACTCTTGCAATGAAGTGAAATTAACAGTGGAGTTCCTCAAGAATCTGTAATAGGAACAGAGCTGTTCAACTTGTACACAGCTTGGAATAAAGGATTGACAGTATAGTAGCCACTAGTGGCCTTTTTGGATTGTACTCAAGTCCACTGTCATCAAGCCAGCTGTTTCTGAGAAGATCTGTGAAGAAAGAGAGTAACTCTGATGTCCTGTGGCAGACATTATAGCCTCTTTCACTTATGTGCCAAAGGCTGTGCATCGTCCAAGTTGCCTTCAAGGAACAAGACAGACCTTTTTATGCCAAGAGGGATAGTTGTGAAGAACCATGCAAGGAGTAGACTGAAAGTGAGCCAGCTTGGGTCTCATCCTGGGAGAAAGGCATTATAGTGTGTGTGTGTGTGTGTGTGTGTGTGTGTGTGTGTGTGTGTGTGTGTGTGTTATAAAGAACAACTTTGCCACAGCCGGGTCCTTAAGACCCCACTGCTCAAATATACATCGCCAAGTGTGTCAATGATGTGATTTCTCAGGGGTACCTGAGTGGCAGGATTTCAGAAATCATGTTTTGTGTGTTCTGGCAAACTGGATAGTCAGATACGGGGTTTTTTGAGGCTGCCTTGAAAACAGAAGAGAAGGTCTGTGCTCTCATGTATCAGAACTGTTCACTTTGGTAAAGGGCATTACCTGCCATAAAGGAGGCGTTTGTCTCTGAAGAGGCTGAGGTGATGGTGCAATCCTTAGCAATAAAACTTGGGCGTAGACTTATTTTATTCTTGCTCCATTTGAACTGTGCAGAGCTTTGCTTTCTGGTTGTGGAATGACAAACAATCTAATATAGGCTGGTAGGGGTGGTTGCCTCCCTCCCCTGATTTTCTTGCCCCCAAAATAAGAATGAGATTCTTGTGTGTGACAAAAAAAAGCAGGTGAATCAAGAAATAATTCCCACACTTTTCCACTAGCATCCTACCAGAGTCTTGCAGCAGCAGGAACCACCTTTGAGGGGGAAAGAGAACTTGTGATTCCTGTTGTTTGACATTTGTAATGAGAGGGCTGCTGATATGAACCAACAGACATTGGTCTCACTAGTTTTAATGGACCAAATCCAGAAACTCCTTTGATATCTAAAAATGGGGGAATCACCTATCCCCAAATCTGCAGACATTGCAGAAGGAAGCACATGAGCAGCACTTCCCCATGATTATGACCATGCAACTTTAAAAAAACATTAGCATAAACTGAATTGGCATGTGGTTCAGTATTACAAAAAGTAAACCAGACTTTGCCAGGGCTTAGTCTTCAAGTTCATTTTCATGGGTGAGCAGGCCATCACATGCTCCAAAATTAAGTAATACCAGATAGGATCCAAAGAGCTATATCAGTCATGTTCAAGGGCCTGGCGCCTAGGCATGTTTAATGGGATTTTTTAAAATGTTTGCTTCATTCAGCAGACTCTCAAGTCATAGCACAAGCTACTGTGGGAAGTCCCCCTTGGTTTTAAGGGCTTGCTGTGTAGTATGTGGTGCTGATATTTCAGAATGACACACAGCCATGAAGTACTAACCAATGTTCACTTCAGTATAAAATGGATATGTTGCCATATAGACCATATGATAGCATCCATACACATGCACAGCACAAACAGTATAATTTGCAGAACAGTATAATGGTTAAAATATTCTACAACAGGAGCATAATGCAAAGACTTCATACAGTAGAAATACAATAAAAGCACAGCAGGCATCCTGGTAATAATTCATTTCATAAACCCTATGAAATGTTCCTTTTTTGGTACCATTCCACATATAAACTTTTTCAAATCCTTGTAATGGTGCTCTAATTCTTACACTGCCCTTTTTGTTTGCTGCCTTGGGTCAAAAGATTTTACTGCTCACACAAATTCCTGAACTGCAACTCCTGTATTCTGAAGGGGACTATGGTCCCTGGGAAGAAAGCAACATGTGGTCAATCAAGCACATCTGGAGGCTCCTGTGTTATGGAAAGATGACATTAAAAAGTTTGAATCTCAGCCACTGAGTGGTCTCATATCCAAACAATCTGGATTCTTTTGCTTGCTCTGGGGTGCCTCTACAATGTAGAAATGATGCCGTTTGACACCACTTTAGCTGCCACAGCTACATCCTACAGAATCCTGGGATTTGTAGTTTTGTGAGGCACCAGAAATCTTTGGCAGAGAAGGCTAATGACCTTGCAAAACTACAAATTCCAGGATTCTATCAAAAGATGCTACATTGCTTAAAGTGGTGTCAAATTGCATTATACCTACAGTGTAAATGCATCTTTAAGGAGCTGAAATGTGGCATTTATGTAATAAAAAACCTAGATTTTTTTTTAAACCCTCAAGTTAGAGTATAGCTGCTACTGAGTTTTTGGTCTCTGTTTTGTGTTTTTCTTTGAACTTTGATTATTTTAGGATGTATGATGCCTTGGGCATTTCAGTTTGAAATGGAAACTAAGTATTGGCATGTTTTAACAAACACAACCAAGCAATTTTATCCAGAACGGTAGTTATGTTTCCCTGTTGCTAACAACAAAGAGCCTTGAGGCACCTTTAAATTTATTGCAACTTATGTTTTTGTGGAATTTTGTGGATCCAACCCCATTTATTCTTCTTCTATACATTTCTAGCTTTATTGCATCCTCTTTGAGAAGCAGAAACAGGAATCATATGTGGTATTCCAAATCCAGCCGTACAGTAATAATATGTTGCTCTCTTTTTTAGAATTAGAATCATAGAATAATAGAGTTGGAAGAGACTGCAAGGGCATTATCTGTTAATCCCTAACATGAAATCTGAATGTTTCAGTACTGTTGTGCTCATTCTCATGGATGGCCCATATAATCTGTCCTACCTTTCCTACCCAACCCCACTGCAAGGGTGGGTTATTGAATTATTTCTCCTAGTTGATACAAGCTGTTTGTGGATAGGTTGCTCCTATGTGACTGAAAGTATTTCTAGACTAGCTATCTCCAATGAGGCAGACCTCCAAGAAGTTATTTATATAGTGAAAATAATTCCCATAGAATGTGGTTGAATCTTTGTTGTTCACATACTTTTCAAATAGATCTGATTAAGTTTGGGCAGAGAGCTGCCAAAAATTCCCCATTTAACCTGGGATACTCAATCATGAGTTTCCCCCCTCGAGTTTTTCTAAAGGATTCGCATTGTTGGCTATGTGAATTACCAAATGCAAATAGACCTGAGATAAACTACATCCACACCATCAATTCACATTTTTAATTGAGTGCTGACATATGAGAGAGATGCGGTTCTGTTTTTTTTTTAATTGTGTAAACAACAAAACTGGAATGCTTTAGTGAGATCATTCAGATAGTTGCGCTAAAAACCCAACAGCATCTGAATAGAACCCAAATCTGTTGGCCTCTAAACTCTCTTCCTTGGGCACACTGATTGGTGGGTCTGCCAGGTGGGTGTTTTCTTGGATGAAGTTTGGCAAGAGGGCACCAGAATATGTTGTATGAGCTGGACACACACTCAGAACGTATAAAGACTGAATTCTGTGATATATTCAAACAACTGAGGGAGAGATCACTTTAGGACAGGAATGAGGAATCATTGCATACCCTCCAAAACTTCACAGATGAAAACTGGGGACACATGTGGCCAAGCAAAATGAGAATGAGGCCAGAGAGGAGACTCCCCCCCCCTCCCAGGAATCCCTGGGGCTGGAGTTCTGTGACGGAAGAAAGATAAATCATAAATGCATGAGAGAGCATGCCTCTGACACTTAAAGTTTAGTGATGAAAGAAACTTTGGCTGTTCTGGATGTTTTTGACCTCAGCTACCATATTTCATCCTCATTGGCCATGCTGGGAGACTAAATCTAAAACATGTAGGGTGGTCAAAGTTCCCAGCACAGGGAAATAGTACTTTTTAGATTATATAGTTGGCCCGCAGTATCCACGGGGGATCCGTTCCAGACCCACACGCCCCATGGATACCAACATCCGCAGATGATCAAGTGTGCATCATCCCCAATGGTGGCATGTGAACACAGCTGCACTGCCATTGGGACTGCAGTTGTGGTCCCACCTGTGGGAAGAGCCTGTGGGAGGATGAGGATGAGGACCAACAGGCCTCCCTCTCCCATGCCCCACAGAGTGGGTGGCGCCTGCCTTGCTCCTACTAGCCAGGGGAAGGGTGCCCAGGGAACAGAAGGGGGCATAGGACAGCTGGTAGGGCAGTGGGCAGAGCAGGGGAGACCAAGGCGGATGCTACCCTCTCACTCTGTGAGGGAGAGCGTGTTGTAACATGAGAACTATTTTTTTAAAAAAACCTTTTTTATCATCAGTTTTTTTTTAAATTACAGGTTGAGTTTCCTTTATCTAGAATTCCAAAATTCAAAATACTCCAACAACCAAAAGTTTTTTCACAGGTGGCTGAGATGGTGACACCTTTGTTTTTTGATGGTTCAGAGTACACAAACTTTGTTTCATTCACAAAATTATTAAAAATATTGTATAAAATACCTTCAGACTACGTGTATAAGGTATATACTGTATGAAACATAAATGAATTTAGACTTGGCTCCCATCTTCAAGTCATTTCCCCTAAGGCGAACCTATCATGGGGTTTTCTTGGTAGTTTTCTTCAAAGGGGGTTTGCCATTGCCATCCTCTGAGGCTGAGACAGTGCGACTTGCACAAGGTCACCTAATGGGTTTACATAGCTGAACCGGAATTCAAACCTTTGTCTCCAGAGTTGTAGTCCAATGTTCAAACCACTACACCAAGCAAATACAGGTATTCCAACATCAAACAATAAAATAAAATCTGAGACTTCTCATCCTAAGCATATCAGATAAGGGAGGCTCAATCTGTGATCTTATTTGAACGTTGTTGAAAGATATCTTGAGTCTCTTGTTGGGACAAAAGTAGAATATAAACAAAACAAACAGAAAGTGGCCAGAAGTCCCATACTTTCCAGCATTTCACAGATAAGAATTGGGATACCATCCCCTCCAACCATCCCAATTTGGCATGGAAGGTCCTGATTTATCCTCTGTCACTGTACTTTTCCAGCTGCTTTTAAAATGCTCCAGTAGAGTTTGAAGTCCACTTCTGGCTTGGAAAATTAATATTATGCAAGGGCACCCTGTAACCTGTTTTAAGGATGAATTACCATTCCTGATGACGTCTGGAAGATAGAAAAAAAGGTAGTCTGGAGGAGTTGGCAAGAGATTGGTCCAGAGAAAAAGGCCTGGAAGACATGCTTTGCCTTCAGTAAAGCATACGCCTCAGGGAGCACATTAGAGTGTCATGAAAGGGTGGTAAATGATTAGCTGTTTAATTTGTTGTGGTGTTTTTGCCAGCATGGATGGAAAGAGGCACTTGTGGGATTGGTTTCCCCCCACCACCACGTGAACCAAAATAATGTAGGTCCAAAGCACACTGCAGAAATAATCCATTCTTTACGCTGCTTTAACTGCCATGGCTCAGTGCTAGGGAATTCTGGAAACTGTAGTTTTGGGACACATTTAGCCTTCTCTGTCAGGGAGTTCTGCTGCCAAAACAAACTACAATTCCCAGGATTGCCTAGCACCAAGCCAGAGCAGTTAAAATGGTCTCAAACTGGATTATTTGTACAGTGTGTTTTGGACCTTAGTTGACTTTAGACAGTATGCACCTTGATCTTGTTGGGTGTATATCATTGTGCTATTTTCTACTCTGCCTCAGGCAGCAAAAAGTCTTAGGCTGGCCTGGGTTCCTTCTGATAATCAGAACAACAGGGAAAGACTGGGCAGTAGAGTTGTTGCTTTTTAATCCTTTAGCATGTGAATCTGCTATGAGTTAAATAAAGAAATAAAGAAAGTTGGCTCTTGGGCTTGGAAAAGTTAGCACAGATGGCTGAGGGGTTCTGGGAGCTGTAGTTCAAAAAAATTATTGTTTTTTGTGTTTGTATAACCTGTCAAGGCAAAGCTACAATCTCATTGTCAAATGACCAACTTCAGTGGCCTTTGAATTATTTATTTTTACAAAGCACATCTGGTGTGGCCAAATCATTTTGTCCATGGTCCCTGAGTGCCTGAGAACCTGAGCTGAAACCGCCCTGGAGGTGGGAGGGAAGAGGGCCAAAATAAAGATAACGTTTCCAAGCACTGATGGCCCTCTTGTAAACTGATGAGAGCCCCCACTAGACGCTCCTGACATGCCATGAATCTCAAGCCATCCAGAGCTCAGGGAAATGCACCGAGGGTGGAGGACAGCATGTGTGGGATGTTTACATAGTTACAACTTGTCCTGTACACACAAACAGGTGGCTAGACATCAGGCTTGGCAGGCACCTCCGTTTCACAACCTCGGAGAGCTCACTTTAGAAGCTTGAGAAAGTAGAGTTTGTGTGGGTTTGTCAAGCTGCAGGTAAGAGCAGCTGTGGGCAGATCAGCAAGGGAGTGGCTGTGGACTCTTCACGCAGATGGGATGGCACCCATCTCCTCAACAATGAGGTTGAAACAAAAGAAAGGTCTCCCAGCCAGAGATACTGAGAAGAATTTTCTTTGCTGAAAGCAGAAAAAGGAAACCCATGTTATGCTCCTAACATGGTTGGGTGTTGTTGTTTTTAACCTTTACATATCTGAGTGGTTGGTTTTGAAAGATGCTAAAGAGTGGACTGAAAAGCATGTTTATATACAACAACAATAGAAAGCTCCACGTGCTGTTAGATGGTCAGCTCTTTATTCTTTGCTGAAAACCCCCTGTGCCTTTTGGCTTGCTAATGCTCAATGGTCCAGCAACCCTTTGTAGAGTGTTTTTGACAACTCCATTAAATTTTGTTGAATGCCCTTGAAGAAGGCCTGCTTCTATATAAGTTGAAATGCATACGGATTTTTAAATATTGTATATACTCATGTATAAGGCTAGAAATTTAGGTCCAAAAATTGACCCAAAAAAACTGAGTCGACTTATCCACAGATCTATGTAAGTACTGTATCTGAACTCTTATTTAAAAGAGTTAGTTCCTTACATTCTTACTATCCCCTGGTGAAAAGCAAGAGTATAATCTGTCCTGGAAGTACTAACCCCCTCTACTATCTCATCCATCCAGCCTTAAGAGTGAGCACAAAGAGTTATGTCTGCTGGAATTTTGTAAGTTCTTTGACATTGTTTTACTTTGCTTCATCCTTTAGATCCTTTGCTATATGCCCCTAAGTTTTACCCTTGACTTATCTATGGGTCATAGCAAAATCCATAATTTTGGCCCTAAAACCTGCCCTCGACTTATATATGAGGTTGACTTATAGTCAAATATATGCAGTAAACAGTTGACCAACTAATGGCATGTGGAGCTTGGGGTGAAATACTAAAAAGGGTCATTTTAATATATCTTTTAATGCATAGAGGCTGATACCACAACAGTACTCCATCAGAGTGCTCCTCTTGGATTGCCTCAAGGAAACCAAGTTCACAGTGCTTTCAAAAACAGCAACACCATGTGGCCCCAGGATAGTTCTTTGTGATGGAAGCCCTTCTGCCAACACCAATGACCACCATTTCATGACTTCAACATGGAAGGCTACCTGACTTGCATGTTTGAATGGGTCATAGCAGACCAGATTGCATAGGCTGAAAAGTATTCAGTATACTTGATATACTTGTCAACTATCTTTCTGTAAACCATTCATTATATTTGACATTTATCTGGGAGACATGGCAAGAGCCTGGTTTTGCTAGATGCTTTTTTAGGGCCAATGTTTAGAGAGGATGAGTCACACAAGGGTGTGTCAACCTAGCTGTCCCTGAATTCCAGTATATGGGTCTGATGCAAGTCAGACAAGGCAAGGGCATCAGTGGAAAGGAGACCACTACTGAATGAGGACGTGAACAGAATTGCCTCTTTTGAGGAGCAAAGAGTGGCTCTCAGTCTATTTTGGCTCTCTTTGTTTCATTTCTGTGTGGATGTATCCACACTATAGAATTAGAATACTGTAGTTTGACACCACATTAACTGCCATTACTCTGTCCTACAGAATCCTGAGATTTGTAGTTTGGTGAGGCTAGAGCTCTCTGACAGACCATGCTGAATACCTCACCAAACTACAAATCCCAGGATTCTATAGGATAGAGTCATAGCAGTTAATGTGGTATAAAACTGTTTTAATTCTGCAGTGTGGGCAAACTTTGTATTTAAAACATCAGTGGACATACACTTTCCTTCTGTTCCATGGCCTTCTCTGCCAAATTCTAGAAAGCTGCAAATGGGAACATTCATTCAATCAATCAATCTATATGTTGCATTTCTCCTAGAGTGAGATGCAAGGTAGCTCCAAAGGGAATAAATTTAAAAGCCTTAATAATAAAGATTTTAAAACAATTAAAAATTCCTAATAAGTCATGATCAGCACTTTGAATTTTGCCTGGAAATGAACCAGTAGCCAGTGAAGCTGTTTTAAGAAGGGAGTTATATGCTTCCTATAACTGGCCCAGTGAGCATTCTGGTCACAGCATTTTGGATCTGTTGAATTTTCCAGATAGTTGCCAAAGGTGTTAGAGTATGTTACAGTAGTCCAAGCAGGATGAAATCAAGGTATGAGTCCTCATAGCCAGTTCTGATGTCTCAAGGAATGGGTAAAGGTAACACATTACTTTTAGCTATGCATATGTAGTCTTGGCCACTGCTGAAACCTGGGCATCCAGCGTCAGAGTTGAATCCAGAACACCCAAGCTGTGAGCCTGAGATTTCAGGGGGATTGTAATTCTATCCAGCACAAACAGAATTCCTGTTCCCTGATCACCTTTTTAACTGACCAGAAGCACTTCTGTCTTGTCTGGATTAAGTTTCAGTTTATTTGACCTCATCCAGTCCTTTCAATGGTTCAGTACTAAGGACCTTTCCACACAGGGCACAGAAGTAGGGTCAGTTTACATTGGTCGATGCGTATTCACGTTATATTACATTGGTGTTCCACACCTGTGAGCTCAGAATACATATTGACCAATGCGATATAACGTGAATACACTTTGGCCAATGCGTATTCACGGCTGGGTTTCGAACTGAAGGCAGCCAGCTCCTCCATTTTGCGAGTCTGCAAAAATAGTGGATTCACGGGATCCGTATTGATGGCCAGTGCGAAACCTCTGCTGCTTTGGCTGGTGTGTACATCCAATCCGCTGGTTCCCCTAAAGACCAATGGGTTACAAATTTCCCATGATGCTGCGCTGGAATTTCCCCCATCTCCTTCCGTTGGCCCTTTCCCCTTTCAGGACAACCGCCGGGGCTGGGGGGGATGTATATGTATGTGTGTATATATATATAAACACTCATACAGACAAATGTGTGTGTACACATAAAAAAGGCATCTCACTTTTGGCTGTACCACTATGTGTATATATATAAGTATGTATATATGTATTTATGTGTGTGTATGTGTATACACACACACATATGCACACACACACACATATACAGATGGTGCATACCCCTTTCGTAAGTAGCTAAAGGCAGCAATTCTCGCGATATTATGTGCTAAACAGTGACCTCATTTTTCACCCCGGAAGTTAAAAATGTTGCCCCCATTCAGAGCCCCACAGAGCATGCGCAAGGCTGCCGATGCGCATCGGCCAATACACATTGTATTGGGCTGGTGTGGTAATCCAATCTGCACTTGCCTCACTTTGCCTGAATACGCATTGGCCGATTCGCAAAACCTCGATTCGGAAGGCTGCCCAGGTGTGAATGAACGATGTGATATGATGCGAATACGAATCGGCAAAGCATATTCAGAGAGCACGGGTGTGAATGAACGATGCGATATGACGCGAATACACATCGGCCAATGCAAACTGATCCTACTTCTGTGCCCTGTGTGGTAAGGTCCTAAGACAGCTTCATTGGAAATCAAATGAAAAGGAGAGGCAGAGTTAGGAGTTATCAGCATATTGGTGACACTGAAGTCCAAAACTCTGGATGACCTCTCGCATTGGTTTCACATACATGTTAAATAGCATGGGGGACAAAGCAGAACCCTTAGGGATCCCACAAGTCAGGGCATCAGCCTGGATTCCCCCAGTGCCACTTTCGAAGTTCCATCTCAGTATACCATCAGCAAGCAGGACTGACCCAAGATGTTATACTGCCTCAGATCCAAAACAAGATGTTGCCTTCCTCTGTTCCATATTATATGCCAACTAGCTCAGCAGTTGTATCTTATTTCATCACTGGTGATGGGACAATGATCAAGCGGCCCATGGTGTAAAGAGAGGAATATCTCACCATGGAATAATTGGGTGAGATAATCCTCTCTTGCTTGGACCATGAACTTCCAGGCGCACAGCTTCCTCCACCAGATTGGAAGTCAGCAGGCTACTCAGCTCACATCGTGGTCCCCAGGATCTGCTGCCTGAGGTACATAATAAAGACTCATTTGGAAGACCTCAGGTCACAAGTTGCCAAGACCAGCCAGCAACATGGTGACCTAAAAGCATTTGTCAGGGAGTAATACCAGACCTGCTCAGCTGTACGATGTAGCAAAGGTTGTTGGCTTCTGTATCAGTGGAAATGAGCTGTTTTTGGATTTATCCAACTTAGACATTTTTCTAATATGTAACTGGACACATTTTGTGCAGTAGGATAAACAAAATGTGCAGCAGGAATGAGGCAATTGGCTTTTGGGCAATAGGTTTTAATTCACACACAATTTTTTTTTCTTAAAACAAATAAATGGAGGAAAGGTTAAAGAAATAAAAAATAAAATTTACAGTATACCCTTGATATCCACTGAGGTTTGATTTCAGGACCCCCTCCCCCTGCAGATACCAAAATCCATGGAGGTCTTTAAGCAGAGGCTGGATGGCCATCTGTTGGGGATGCTTTGATTGAGAGTTCCTGCATGGCAGAATGGGGTTGGACTGGATGGCCCTTGCGGTCTCTTCCAACTCTACGATTCTGTGATTCTATAAGTCTATGATGCTCAAGTCCCATTGTATACAGTGGCATAGTAAAATGGTGTCCCTCATATAAAATGGCAAAATCAAGGTTTGCTTTCTGGAATTTTTAATATATATATATATTTTCAAGCCATGGATGTATCAGAACCAATGAATTCTTATCCCAATGCACAGTCAATCAATTTTAGTGAAGTGAGAACAAAAGACTTTTATTGCAGACATCAGAAACAGAAGCCATCAGTAACAACTTTAAGTCAGTTCTAAAGATTAAAGAAAATCCCCAGGAATACATCCATGCTGTGAAATGTTGTTACTACCAAACAAAATAACACAAACATCTGCAAGCCTTTGAGTGCTCCAGAGCTCTTATGAGCTGAGGTGCAACAAAAAGTAAGGAACAAGGGAAGGAGATATCAGCCAGTCTTAGGATAAGTTGCATTATCATCCTACCCACCCCACAACTATTTCAATTTACTAGTTTTAAAAAACCCATTTGGACAATATATCTGAAAGTGGACTCTAAGCAAAGGTCAGCTTGCAGTCATGGTAGAGATGTGCCCTCAGCCTGTTATAATTCCCCAGTATCTAGATCCTAACAGAAAGGCCTTTTCCAGAATGTCTTCAACTAAAGTGCACCATTTAGCAGGGGTGCTCTTTATTGCTAGTTTTATTTGGCATTGTGCTCTTTGGAGTAACTTTGAGGATTAAAGAAATGTTCATGGGATAAAATCAAAGCTCGCTAAACATATGGTGTCTGAGGGGTTTCCCCCCCATTATCAGCAGATGAGCCATTAGAATACCCTAAGAAATTTGTGCTTAAGTTGATGGAATGGGTTATGAAATCTGGCTACATTCCATGCTGTGCAAATAGAGGGGGTTTGGAATAATGGCACACGAAGAAAGTATCCTACAAAGCCAACTCTCAGTAGCAGCAGGAGTTTAAATGGAAGCCCATGGTTTAAATAAATAAATAAATCAGTACATAGGCATGCTAAGGAATCAGCTATTACATCATGAAACAATTCAGAGAAAGTTATTGGTTCAGAGACTATCGTGATAAACGAAATTGAGAATCATAGAATCATAGAATCGTAAACAACATACTAATTTTATATAATAGATGCACTGAAGGAAAATTAATGCAGTTAAAGTAAGGTGGTTCTCTGTTTCACTTAGAGAACAGGCCTAGGCAATAGTACAACAACATAAGCACTGTTTGAATCTAGTGGAGCTTGATTGGAGAAATGTGTCTGGCTGGGCTGGGGAACCTGTAGCTCTCCAGATATGGCTGCATCCTTGCTCTCATCAACCTTAGTCACTGTTGCTAATGGTCAGAGACAACTGGAGATAATTGGAGATAAAGTATGACCATATCTTGAGAACCACAAGTTCTCCACCCTTGCTGGACCTTTACAGATTTAAAGCCTAGCCGCTGTTTAAATATTTCTGAGTTCCATGGTCATATTTAGGCTTGTTTGACACTACCATAATATATCTATGCTAGAGGGCAAAAGCTGCTCAATTTTTCCGAATAATGGCAATGGGATGGTGAAGGAGATGAACTTTCTTAGCCAGGCAGTGGCCATGAAGAGGCAGAGCTGTGACCAGATACTGTCCAGCTGCTGTTGCACACCTGGGAGACAGGTGCACAATAGCAGCTACAAAACAGTTCCACACTTTGCTCTTCACTGTCTGGTTGCAAAGAGATCAATCAGGGGTTAGCTCACCTTCCTTTTAGCTCTGGTCTAGTTTCAGCCTTGCCTACTGCTTGCATGCAGGCCTAAAGATTGAAAGAGTATTCAAAATACTCTAAACGTGGTGGAAAAATGAATTTCTTGAGTGATGGGAAGCCCTGACAAGGAGGATTCTACATAGGTGCAAAGCTTTGTAGTTTCTTTTGGGGGGGATGGGGGGTGGGGGTGGGGGGGTTGTTGTTGTGAGCCTCCAAGCATTTTTTTAACTTGTGTGACCTAAGTTGAAGCCACATAGGGTTTTCTTTGCAAATTTCTTCAGAAGGAGTTTGCCATTACCATCCTCTGAGGCTGAGAGCATGTGACTTGCCCCAGTCATCCAGGGGATTTTATGTTGGAACAAGGAATCAAACCCTGAATCCTCTCGAGTTGTAGTTCAGTGCTCAAACCACTACACCATGCTGGCTCAGATTATTTTGCACAGAAAACACAATTTTTTCCTGCCTCAAAAACCAAGTGCCGTTCTTTTGCACAGGATAAAGCCGGACTGCAAATAGTCCCAGAAGGCAAAAATGGTGTGCAATTTCCAATGGCTTTCTCTCCGTCATGGTTGTGTTAGTATATCCTTGCTTGTGAGAACAAAATTGATAAAGATGCAATTCTTAGTGGGGGGGAAAATTGTCCTCCCACACGAGTTTGGGGTGAGGACTTATTGGCCATACCGATTAGAACTTGTAGGATTTGCAATCAAAAGCAGTGCTTCTTCCAATATGTTATGCCCTTCTCTGAATATACCATTAAGGTTATGCATGTCCAATCTAGCTACAGGGCTAATACAAAAATGTGACCATTGCTGTTTTTTCCCTAAGCATGTAGTAGCTAACATGGCTGAGGAAGGAGGAGAGAGAGAGACTGAGAGAGAGACAAAGAGCAGTTTGTTCTGAAGTTTTGGAAAGAGTTCAGCATTCTTGTGATGTATATTAAAAAAAATGAACGCCACGCAAACCCACAAACCACAAGAGCAGACATGTGTCCTGCAGCCAGGTTTTTTTTAATGCTCTACAGATTTGATTATACAGAGCAATGCTGCTTCTGCAGAAAGGAACATCTCCTTTCCTCCCCTCTTCCCCAGAAAAAAAGTGCTTTTCCTCTGTAGTGAGTCATACATTTGGCCAAATAACCCAATATGGGTACATGTCAAGATGCAAAGAATATACTTAAGAGAAACCTATCTCAGGAAGGCCTCTGCCCCTGCATTTGTTAACAAGCTTTTCTGGTTGAATTTGGAAAAAGTGGGTTTGGAAAATTTGACCACAAACTGGAAAGAGTATCCCAAACCTGCCTTGTGCCACCTGCCTTCCCTTTAGGCAGTGTTGTGCCATAAGTGAATCATCATCAAGTCACTTAAGTGCAGGAACAAATTAACCACAAGGCTCAACAGAGACCCCATGACTACACCCCAACACACAGCAGGAACACTACCTACAAAACACTTCCACACTTTGTTCTTCAGTGCTTGCAGAAGAACTAGTATGATTTCACTTCTTTCTCTTGTATCTGTCCTTGGTTCTTCTTTAGTTCTGGACTTTGTTTTTCTCTCCCACAAAAAGAGCGTTGACAATAATAGTTGTATACCAAAAGCTGCATATCCTTTGTACATTTTAATGTATGAATTTCCCCCCTTGACTAATGCATGTTTTTTATTTTCCCATGTTACACATTTTTAGCTGTTTGCCTTGTTCCAATCCATTCATGGTTTTGTTTGTAAATTTATATTTCCAAAATGCACCAGGGGATTCACAAATGTGGGCATCAGAAGCAAGCGGTGATTTGTCTTGTACTGTCTCAGGTGCATTAAAAGGGATATATTTATGAGAGTTTCAGACCCAGTGAGGTTCTTTCCATTCCTGTGATGCATACAGTAGTCTCACAGCAACGATGCTTTTTTTTCTTCTGTGTTGCTGGCATAGTCCCCATTTGCAGAGCAAAAGATAACTCCAGCCCAAAGGTATTCTATACTATCAGGCACTGGTCTTCAGTTGTAGTGGAGTGAAAAAAAATGCCAGAATTCAGTATCCAGACTGAATATAGTCAGCCCTCTGCATCTGTGCATTTAGCATCCATGAATTCAACCATTCACAGCTTTTAATTTTTTATTTAAATCCAAAAAGCAAGCCTTGATTTTGCTGTTTTATATACACCATTTTACTATGCCATATATATCATGGGACATGAGCATCCACAGATTTTGGTATTCGTGTGGACTCCTGGAACCCAAACCCCAGTGGATACTAAGGGGCCACTGTACTTCCCTGCCATAACATTTGAGAAGACTCCACTCTGTTAAGGAACATCAGACATATCTTCATTATCTGGCAGGGTGGTATAATACCAGTGAAGATAAACCACATTGAGGTTGGTTCCCTTTGCATTCTCAGGAATACGCACTGTTTCTCGCAAACATGAAATGAAGGCAGTACTTTCACTTATGATTGGCCAATGTGTTATCACGTCCGTGGTGCACTCTGAGTTTTAGTCCAGACTTTAAGGAGACACCAAAAGTACTAAGCTAATGCCCCCAAATACATTCAGCACCATGGATATTTCCTTTAAAATCCAAAGTGGATTCAATCCTGACTTACAAAGCCTCCAGCCACCTTCCTCTTCCAGACTTCTGAAGAGTTTGGTAGAGACTACTGATATTACTAGGCTGCATCTGCATTGCAGAAATCATGCACTTTGACCCAGCATTAACTGCCATTGCTCAATGCTATGGAATTCTGGGGATTTATAGTTTGGTATGGCATCAGAGCTCTGGACAGAGAAGGCTAAATATCTCACAAAACTACAAATCCCAAAATTCCATAGCATTGAGCTGTGGAGTATAAGCCAGTGTCAAACTGCTTTATTTCTGCAATGCAGACAAGGGTTAAGTTTTAATTACCAGTCTACCACGCTTGCCAGTCAAACTGTAGCTATGTGGCGGCAGGGACATTTCTCCAAGGAAAATGAGCTTTGGCCATTTTTTGCTGGCATGTATTCAGTTTGAAATGCTCATCTTGAATATATTATGGTGGGTTCTGCTACATATTGGGAAGGTTTTGCTACTCTGGTTTGCTTGGCATCTATCTAGTTAACTCGGTGAGGCTGATTGTGAGGCTTCATTGATCTGCGTGAGCGTGAGACATGGAGCTTTGGTTTGTGGCCATGAAATAGCTGCTCCAGATTAACTGATTTGGAGTTATACATGGGTGTGATCAGTGGCTGTGTATGTGGCATGAGAAAGCAGCTCTCAGTGGTTGCTTTTCAAATCAGAGTAGAAGAGGCCATGGAGAGCCTGGGACAAGTGCCCTAAGCAATGAGGTTGTGGCAGATTTAAGGGCAAGCAGTCATCCACATTACTTCTCAAAGAAAAAAAGGTTGTGGAATCCTTTGCCAAGGCACTGGACATATTCTGAAGAGTCTGATTTATTCTACAACCTTCAAAGTACAACCTGATGCAAAACTTCACAGACCCTTTTGGAAGGTGAGGGTTTAGATGGTCATTGGGAAGAAATGAGGCTTAAAAGCTGTTGTTTTGACACCCTTTGATGATATCGGGATGAAAAATCACCACACATACTTATTTTTAAAAATTGGGAGAGCTTTGGAATCTCACAAGGCTGTAGGAAGCAAAATATATGGTGGGAGTTACATTCTCTTGCAGGTCACATTTTTGCCATCCTGTTTGCGATCATCATCTGCTTTCTTCATCTTGGGATTTAGTCCAGCTACAGCTCTAACAGTTGCATATTTGCGCTGATTTTTCCACCTCCTTCTCCTATCGTCTCTTAAATAAAAAAAATACACACACATCTACCACACTATATATCTTGCCTATGGAAAAGTTCTGGGAAACTCAAAAACTCACATACCTTATGCCTATTTGTCTGGACCTAGTAAAGGTATTAGCCAACTCTGGATTATGATTAGTACGTAGAGAGATCCTGTAACACCTTAATACTAACTGAAAGAAAGAAATTAGCAGCATGAGTTTTGTAGACTTCAGTCTACTTCTGATGCATTTGAGGAAGTAGACTGGCCTACGAAGTTCATGCTGCCAATTTCTTTCTTTCAGTTAGTCTCAAAAGTGCTACAAGATCCTCTTCGTACTGATTCTACATACTAACAGGCTATATCTCTGGATTATGATTTTATTCATAGCCCAACGAGCTATTCATGGGATTTTTTTTTGTTCCCTTACCCAGAAAAAAATCAGTAGAACTCCCTCTCACTGCAGTCATTGCATTATGGTTCCACTTAACTCTCCTGTTCCATCTGTTAGAATCCCAGGATTTACAGTTTGGGAGGGATACTTAGATCTCAGCAGAGGTTCCTCAGTTGGCACCACTGCAGGGTGCGGATTGCATCAGGTGACACCCCTCAAAGAGGGGTGACACCCAGTCAGGCCTTCCCCCTATGTTGTCCTGTCCTTCTCCTCCCAAGAAGAAGGACGGGTGGCCCAACAGAGACACCAAGCACACTTGCTCTCTGCCATCCCATCCTTCTTCTGGTGAGGAGAGGACAGGGTGGCCTGACAGAGGCCGAGTACACCGCCTTGCTCCCTGCAGTGGGTGATTACCAGGGTCTCAGAGTGCCCTCAGCTCCTCTAATGCCTCACCAAACTAAAACCCCCGGATTCCATAGGTTGATCCATGAAATATTAATTGTGGGTCCTCTACTTATTTTGGGTTTTGCTACTCTGGTTTGCTTAGTCTAGTAAAATCTGGTGGGGGTGACTGTGGGCTCATGATCCTGCATGCTGTTAAAGTGAAGTCCTAATACTATAATTATAAATGTGTAAGGATCCAGAGAGAGGTAGTTCCTCCTTCTCCTCACTTTTCATGGTGCCTTCACTTGGAGATGGCAAAAGAATAAGCGCGGGACATTATGGAATAAGAGCAACCCAGACCAGAATGCTGTAGGGACTGGATGGGCTGGCTTCATAGTTCAAAATAGTAACTTTCCAGCTCTGGCAGTGGCTTCTCTCTTTGATTATGGGTTTTGACAGATGCCCAACAATGCCAAAGCTTCATTGGCTGCCTATTATGGATTTGGAGACACACTTGTGATAATTGCTTTCTCTGTTGAGAATCTATGGAGACCATGGTTTCAATCAGTTGCTGGAGAATACATCCAAGTGCAGCAGTTCTGGCTGTCCCCCCTCCCTTCCTTTTATGAAAGCCATTTCCCAAGTTTCATGGCCATCTTCTTGGCTTGGTACATCTACCTTTATTGCTCCAGGCTTTCTCAACAAAGGGGGCCTCAGATTACGCTCCCAAGTGTCCACACGTTTAATTTTTTAAACAACTCTTGTGACAATCAAGCCCTCTCATTGTTAAACTATTTCCACTGGCTTCGTCATTGCCACAAGGAGCTGGATGGGCTCCTTCCAGCACTGATCTGAAGGCGGACCAAAGGCTGCTTCAGCATCAAGGAAGCTACCCTCTGCCACCCCTTCCACCCACCACCTAATGCTGCGTTTTGATTGGTTGGTGGGCATGTCATTCTTCAGCTGGAGAGCTATATAAAGGCCAAGGAGTGGCAGCTTAGTTCTCCACATCTGTCTGCAGAACCAGATCTGTGCATTATCTGCAGTAAAGCAAGCTTCAAGCATCAGCAGCTATCATGTCTGTGAGTTAGGCAAAGCAACAGGTTTGGGTGTTTGAGAATAGAAAGCCTGGCTGCTGTAGCCCCTGGGGCAGACTTTCAGATGCAAAAATAATAGCACATTTCCGAAGGAGATGATTGTGCAATTGAGCTTAGAGCAGATGCATGATTTATCATGGACTGACAGTTCAGTACAGTAATGGGGTTCTTGGGTTGTAAAGTTACAAGACATGGCATGTTCTGTTGTCAAGTTCCAGTCCACACTGGTGTGTATGTTTTGGGGGTGGGGGGGGTTGGCGTTTGAATACCAGCAAAGTTTAAATGATTAATCTCTTTTTCTGCAGAAAAAAATATTCTATATGTATTGTATTAGAGGGTTTTAGGGTACTTCTGCTTATACGTCTGTTTCAACTGTAACTTTAACAGTTCGGTCCTCCTTATCCATGGGTTTTTTTTTATTCAAGGATTCAAGTATCCATGGCTTGAAAATATTTTTAAAAAGTGTAAATTCCAAATTGCAAAACGTGATTTTCCATTTGATATAAGGGACACCATTTTGCTATGTCATTGTATTTAATGGGATTTGTGCATACACTGATTTTGTTATCCTTGAGAGGTCCTGGAACCAAACCCATCAGATAACAAGGACCGACTGTACCTTTACTCAGATCTTGGGGAAATTATGTTTGTGGGGATTACAACCTTTTCTCCTTTTCTAAATCTTCTCCTACCCACACAGCCAGGAAAGAAAGCCAAAACAGCTTCTGGAGGCATCTCATAATATCATGGGTTTTTTTTTTTTTTATATATATATATATATATATATATATATATATATATATATATCATGGTTTGAAACTTGCCTAAAGCCCAGAGCAATCATAAATCCCTAGATCTGAAGCAAGTGAAGACATCTGTTGGGTGTGAGCAATGGGATGTTCAAAGTGCTGTGGCAACTGGGTGTGGCTCAGAAACATGGCATGTGCCAGCGTTGCTGTTGGATCCAGCTTTTTCCTCCTTCTTGGAAAAAGTCATGTTAATTATTACTTTCCCTCCCTTATGGGAAAAGAAAGTTCTGAAACTCAGACAAGCCCCCCTAACTTCTTTTTATTGGTTTTCCCCCTAAAACAGGAAGCAGATGAATCTTTTCTCTCTATGGCAGGGGGAGAGGTCTCACTTTAAAAAGAATATAATTCCAATTTCTATATATTTCTTTTCCCCATATAACATGTCTTGCAAATCTTAATCAGCAGAACAAAGAAAGAGATTTTTGTACCCATTTTGCAGATTGGAGAACTGAAGTCAGGAGTGGCTTGCCCATCATGAGCCACACTGAAGCATCAAGAATCAATGCGGCAGATGTCTGAATTGATGTTTTCCATTAAGACTTTGTTTTGGGTGGGAGGTGGGCGTGAGAGAAGTTGGCAATGTTTTGCCACTGAGGCATTCACAAGTTTAAAGTAAATTTATGTCTCAGTTGCAAGAAGCAATCTTGACTGTGGCTCAGAAGCCTGCCTTAGTTTAGGCCCATGAGCAAAGCCTCAGTTCCCTTCTTGGAGTTTGGCTATTAAGCCTACAGACACTGTCTCTGAGCCAAAGATTGGGAAATGTTCCTTTTGGACTACAGCTCCCTAAATCCCCCAGCCAGCATGTCCACTGGAGAATTCTGGGAGTTTTGTCTAAGGAAATATAAATTTCCCAAGCTCTGCTCTGAACTAGCAGTCCTTCCAAGTGAGTAAAACAAATACTGTACCCTTGGTTCTGGCATCCCTTGGATCCCTGCAGGAGGTTTTGGCAATGGGATGGGAGAAAAGATGTACTAAATTCCATCCCTTCAGCTACTCATGAACATTCTACTCATGAACATCTACTCGAGAACATTCCCTACTTTTCCCAGTGTCACCGTCCCCTGTTACAAAATGGCTTTGAGACTGCAGGGGTAGAGACTTTGATTTTCTGAATGGCAGAACGGGGAGTTTAAAAGCCCTAGACTGCCCTCGGGTTTGTTGCCTCTTCACATACGGGAAAAAATAAACCCTTCTTGCCATCTGCTGTTTCAAAAGTGAGACGGGACAACTGGAAAAAGCAGAAGTGGCAATGCATAAGCAAGGTGGCACTCAGCCATGGTGGCTGTTTGCTGCAATGCCAGTGAGCAGGGGCGTCACAGGAATGTGTGATGGGTGCAGGCCACACTGGGTGACATCCCAGAGGTGGAGTGACACCCTGTTGTGCCCTCCTCCCACTTCAGTGCAGGAGGCCCTTCCCAAGTAACACCCTCCACACTGGGTAACACCCTAGCTAGTGATGCCACTGCCAATGGAGTGGTGAATCTACTCTCTATTTCAGTCTGAAATTTAAATGAGGTATCTGAGGTTCTGAATCTAGTTTGGGATAGGTCTCTGAATCTTGGACAATTTGAAAACCCAGGGCAGATCCACTGCCCAACTGAGATGAATCAAAGCCACTGGTGAAGGAGGCTGGGAATTCTGGTCTAACAACATCTGGCAGGCCACATGTTCTCCATTCTTGTTTAAATATTAGCCCACTCTAAAGCTTGGGGATTCAATGTGACTAATGCACATATTTTGGTTTGTCTCCATGGTTAATTAAGTGGCTTATGCTTTCATTAGAACAAGAGGATAGTGGTGAACTATCCAAAGACTATCCATAGTATGAGACCCCAGTTTCCTGTTGCTTAGCAAAAGAGTACAAACAGTAACTTCTCTCTGGATTCTTTATCTAGGGAATTGTTTGCACCAGCCTCCGTATTGCACCAGGCCAGCGCATTTCTGTAAAAGGTGACGTTCCATCAGGAGCCAAGAGGTAGGTTTTGAACTCATGGGAGAAATTATCATTGGCCATATCTAGAATCTTTTACACAGCAATCTTACACTGATTTCATCAGTTTAAATTGTGTCATTACTTCCTCCAAAACAGAGTTTTGGAACATATGTGTCAGTACTAACACGCTAGCATTAAATCTCTAAAGGAGTTTCATTTGTTAGTGTTAAAACATTAAGGGAGAAATCTGAAAAGTTGAATGTGTTAATTCACTAGTTAATTCATGTGTTAATTAGATTGAATTGTTAAATTTTAAGAATTAATAAATTGACCGGTAATGAATCACAAATAGAAAATAATGAAATTTGCTTTTAATGATTAAAATAATGAATTTTAACTTTGTCACCTAATAACAAATTAGGGCAACAATTTATCTTTATTTATTTTTTAATTTTTTCCAAGCTCTTCTCCAAAGGGTACTGGGAAGTGGTATGTGATCACAGAAAATTCCCAGGAATGCCTGTTGAACTAATGGAAGCCTGTAGTTATGTCCTTGGTGGTATAGGGATGGGATTTATAGGTACAACCAGGGTTCAAATCCCTGCTTGGCCATGGAAACCTTGGGAAAGTCGCATGCTCTCAGCCACAAAAAATCCCTTGATAGGATTGCCTTAGGGCTGGCATAAATCGGAAACGAAGACACATAAGAAGAAGAACAGTTCCTATCAAACTAAAGAGAAGAACCTCAGTTTTTAACTTCCTCCCTTGCAGAATAAGGACTTAATGACTACGTGGCTTTGGGGGCTTCAGCATCCTAGATCCTCCAACCAACATGAATATTGGAGGGTTCTGGGTTTTGGAGTCCAAAATAACTTTTCCAGTATTTGTTAATGACCACCCACAGAAGCATTTTCCAGTGAATCCTGTCCAAAACACAGACTAGCTAATGACCTCCCTCCTCCCTCCTTACTCTGTTCCTCCTGCCAAGAGAATAAGCAGAACCAGCTGTTGAATGCAGAGGTTCTTCTCCCTCAGTCTCCTCTTGTAATGTCTTTTTTCCTCTGAACACAGTAAACTGATTCCTATTTGGTACAATGCCAGGAAGAATAAACAGAATTAGATGAGAATAGCACACTCCAGCTCTTTCTTCTGGCTATGAGATTTCCTCTTTTCATTCTTTCCACAATCCTAGTTGCTGTCTGTATGAGCCAAATAAACCAGCCATCCTCTGTCCATTAAATGGGGAGTCTAGATGATTCAGGGCCCCATTCATCACAAACCTTGGGGTGTACATGTCTTAATATGGAGTTTAAAAAACCCTCCCTGTTTGCTCCAGATCTTCCTTGAAGATCTTCATTGAAGATGCAGAGCCCTCCATTCCAGCACCAGGCATATGCGTCCCGCCTGGCATGTCCACCACTGCTACAGGTCACTCACTCTGAGGTTAGAATAAGGCATCCAGCCATGTGATCGAGGCTGGACATCTCATTCCAGCTTCAGAGAATTCCTGACATTGGAACAGAGCACCAGGTAATGGGGGAGGTTGGGCATCTCTGGGGCTAGGATACTCCAGGCTGCTCCCAGACTACCCTGGCCAAAACAGACAGGACCCTAGATTTATAAAGCCTGTAATAAAATGGTGCAGTTGCTCCAAAGTCAGCCTTTCCCCACAAACTGCCAGCCTCCAGATGGGTTGGATCACTCCCAGCCAGTCTGAACTTGTTGGAAAAGGCTGTAGCAGTTAACTAGAAGCACAGAAGTTTGCCTCTCTTTATAGGGACATTATCAGACAAGAGAAATTGGAAGTATAATCCAATGGCAATCCAAACGCAATCATGGGGTTTACGTTATTGTGTGAGAGGTGATTGCACGCAATTTCGGGTAATGGCAAGCTATTTTCGGGCAATGGGAAGTCAGTTCGAATGCAATTTGAATTCACATAAGTTCGCTGAACTAGAGAATTCACATGAATGCATTCTGGCCCCACTTTCTTTTCATTCGAAATTAAGAGAAATTCCTCCCATGTGATAAACTCCTAGGTGGAGCTTTCATTCAGTTGTACCCTTAAGGTCAAACTAGGTATCGTTTAATTGTTTCAGTACAGGATTGTTGGGGAAATGGAGATTTTCTTTGCAAGGCAAGAGAGAAGAACAGAGCAAACAAGTTTTACTTCCCCTCCATAAACCCCACCCTCAACAGTCCTGAGGTTATTCAGAGTGGGGGGGTAGGATTTGGTGACTACTATTTATATCATCCAAAACTTGCATGATAATTGCACTGATGTAATTATCACCATGTCATGTCTCTGTCTTACTCTCAATTTATGCCTGCACATGTCGGAAGCACCAGATTTAATCCCTGGCTGTCACCTCTGGATACAATGGGTCACAGCAGTTAACTTGAAGCTGCTTCCAATCATAACTCAATAAACCAATGGTCTGACTTTGTTGAAGACAGCTTTGTAGGTTCATAACCAAGTCCAAACTCAGGTATCTGTCTAGCTTCTATAGAAACAGAGCAGGCTTTTCCAGCCTGGTTTAGAGATCCCATCAACTGAGTAGTGTGGCCAGTACAGTAGTTGGGGGATAATTTCAAAACATCTGGAAGGCTGCAGCTTGGGGAAATCAAGTTGAAATCAAGGATGTTGGACTACATATACCTCTGAAATTCTTCAGATTTTCCCAACTTGGTGCTCTCCAGAAGAACTAGACTACAGCACCCATCATACTATTCAAGGCAGTGGGAGTTACTGTTCAAAATCTATGGAGGGCACTAGGTAAGGAAGGCTTATTGTGCTGTTTCTAGATCTCATTGTCTAATGCAGAGAAAGTAGGGCTGGGAAGAAGAGGTACTACCTTGATGCCCAATTTTGGGAGGGAAGGGAGTGTTTGTTTAGGAAGAGAGCCTAAGACAAAAGCCTGATGGTGCTTTTTATAACTTCTGCTCAGAACCATCTTGAAGGGTTCTCCCCAAATGCCCATCTCATTGCACGGTTGCTATATCACTTCTTTGATGCTGCCTCAGTAAAATGTAACAGTACCTCTTTGCACGTTACCCCTTTGTTATCTGGGAAGAAAACTCAGATAAATGGAAGGATTCCCATTTATCACCACCACCACCACCACCCCGACACAATCTTAATCAGTTTGGGGACAGCTGGGAATTGGAATCAAACCAGCTGTGATTTCATCCTGTAGCCTAGGGGGAAAAAGAAAATAAAAAGACATGCATTATTACGGGCACACTATAAATAGATTACATCCCTTACCTACTCACCCATTTACCCAAACCTGTGTAGAATAGTTTGCCAAATGAAGTGACATGCCATGCAACTGAAGATGGGAGCTGCAGCCCCTCAAATCTTTTGCTAAAGAAAATATTTTAGACTAGAATCCTGCAGATGGTTTTGTTTTTATATGCCATCATATCAGCTTGGACTTTTTACAACCCTATTTATGAGAGGCTTCCAACAGACTGCCTTATTTACAGCCCTGCTCAAGTCTTACACACTCAGATCTTACAGTTCATAGAATCTTGGGAGTTTATCAAACGAGAGGAATTTCTCTTAAATTAGAATTAAAAGAAAGTGGGGCCAAAACACATTCACTTGCTAGTTTTGTGCAATTACATGAATAGCAATGCATTCAAACTGGCTCCCCACTGCCCGAAAATAGCATGCCATTGCCCGAATTTGCATGTGGCAGTGTATCACGCAATAAC
>NC_056526.1:34713716-34738674 GCF_019175285.1 Sceloporus undulatus
CAACTCCAACCTCCTCTCCTGACTAGTTTGAGATGTCTACCTACCCTTGCGCTCCCAGGACCAAAGAAATAACTGCTGCTTTTGTCCAGGGATTGATGACTGCTTTTTCTCCTCTCCAGGGTAAATAAGTGCAGACAGGTGGCTCCTGGGTACATCCATACAGCCAACCTGTAGCTGGAGTGGGGATGCTTGCCCCCCACCCCACCCTGAGAACCAAGCTGCTTTTGTACAGCTGGGCAGGAGAACAAACCATTGCAACCTGGACCACCAGTGTAGATACACTGGCAGAAGGTTAAGCTCTGCCAGTATAACCACTGGATCTTGGCCTTCATCTTTAAGTCATCTCAGGAACCAATAGCCCTCCTTATCCATAGATTCTTTATCCACGAATTCAAACATCCATGGCTTGAAAATATTTTTTTAAAGTATAAATTCCAAATAGCAAACCTTGATTTTGCCATTTTATGTAAGGGACATCATTTTACGGTGCCACTGTATTTAATGGGACTTGAGCTTCCATGGATTTTGGTATCCATGGAGGGTTCTGGAACCAAACTCCAGCAGATACAAAGGGCTCACTGTATTCAAAAGAAACAGATTGCAGGGTAAAACAAAACTCCCAGGAAATCCTGGCAGTGTAACAGAATTTTGCCACCTAGTGATGACTGGTAAGAATGGGAACTGTAGCCCAACAATACTGAAGGGCACTGGTTTGAGAGAGCGGGATAGAGAAGATGTGTCCTTTCAGTTGTTGTTGAATTGCAACACCGCCCCAGCAGATCTTACCAGCAGATCCAGTAGCAAGGACCAGCTAGAGGGCCACACATTTCCCCATTGCTGCTATACTAGAGAAGATCTGTGTTTAGGCAGGAAGGAGCCTAAAGGGATTTTGGCTCCTTCACTGGGAAAAGACATAATCTAAAGGAGCAGCATGCCCTAACTGTTCCCTCCTTGCTTCCCATCACGGAAGATTCCTCCTAGCCAGTCATTCCCAAAACCTCCTCAGTTTACCACCTACACAGTGGCGCCTATGAGCTGTTAGGGAGGGGGCCTCAAGGAGACTGGACGAGCAACCCTGAACTCCCTTGGGAAAAATAATTGAGAAGGAGAGAAATTGTGTAATTGGTTCAACTTGCCTCAAGCAGAGGAAGAGGAGGAGGTGGCTGCAAAAAGTTATGGTGGATCATGTTCATGTGCAGCCTGTAACCTGCAACCAACTGTGGGAATCAGAGAAAGAGGGAGATCTCCCAATTGCCTGCTTCTTTGCTGTGTGCCTCCAAGTAGTTTCCAACTTATGAAGACCCTAAGGCGCTTTACAGACAGCCCAAAAAGGGCGGTCTGCCAGCACCGCTGGTTGCTGCGTCCAGGAACCGCAGCAGGCAAACCGCGCGATTCCCGGACGCAACAAAAAAGAAGCTGCAAAATGCAACTTCTTGAGGCACGGAAATGGCACCGCAAGTCGCCAATGGTGCACTTGTGGCGTCTGCTGCACGACGTGCAAACGCTAAGCGTCCGCGAAGTCAAGATGGCAGCACCCATGTAGAATGGGCACTGCCATCTTGTACGCGCTTGGCACATACTAGGGTTAGGGGCGTTTCTAACCCTAGTACGTGCCGAGCACGTACTTTTTGCCCGTCTGTAATGGGCCTAAGGTAAACCCTGAGAGTGAGAGCATGTGACTTGCCCAAGATCACCCAGTGAGTTTCATGGCTGCGTTGGGAATTGAACCCTGGTCTATAGCATCATAGTCCAACTCTCGAATTGCTATGCCATGCTGGCGCTCACATTGCCTAAGAGCTGCTTTAGTTGTGATATAGCATCATACATGATTGATTTCTGGGGCTCCAAAAATCATTCAGCATCTTTTGTCTAAGACAGAGCTGGGTTGCGCTGCATGTGGCAGTGGGAACAAACTTGCTTCAAGGTACAATGTAATGGTAAGACTATCAAGCCTCAGGGCCTGGACCCTCTTTTCCAATCCTCAAAACAAGTTTGCAATTTATGGAGGGTACTAGGTGAGGAAGGCTTATTGTGCTGTTTCTAGATCTCATTGTCTAATGCAGTGAAAGTAGGGCTAGGGTGACATCACTGCCTTGCTAAGTGTGTGCATATCAATTTCCTCATTATTAAAAAATGTTTGATGTTTCATATTTGAATGACTTTGTCTGTGCATCTGTTGATGCTCAATATATCATGCTTCCATGCTTGTTTAGTATTCAGTGTATTATGGTTGCTATAAGCTCCTCGGGGAAACTTTTTTTTAGAAGTGTGAGATATTAGTGCCTTGAACTAACAAAAACAAATAGTGTTGTTTTGTATCCCCGGTGCCTTGCATTAATGTTCTTCCCTTTATCTTAGTTTTGTAGTTAACCTGGGTAAAAGCAAAGATGACCTTATACTGCATTTCAATGCACGTTTTGATGCTCATGGAGACATAAGGACCATCGTCTGCAATTCCAAGTCCAAAGGAAAGTGGGGCACAGAACACAGGGAGACCAACTTTCCCTTCCAAGAGGGCAGCAGTGCTGAGGTGAGGCTTGGGACTGGTTGTCCATGGCTAGTGGTTGGGTGGGAGGAAGGATTAGATATGGTAAGACATAGGTACAAAGCAACAAATTTGGAGGGTTGTATATTATACAAAAGGGTGACAGAAGTACAGTTGAGATCAATATTTTCTAATATGGCTCCTTTCTCCAGATGTGTCCACCTACAACTCAAACCATTTATAGTCACCATCATTGTGGAATTTGTAGTCCAACATATCTGGAGAACAGCAGATCTAAGACAGCTGGTGAAGATATTACAGAAATATCCCTTGCTAGATACTTTTCATTTGGTTTTCCCCGTCATGAAATTAATGACACAGAAACTCTTGTCAAATTATCAATTTAGCAGGAGTATGCAGCTGTGCCCTTCCAGATGTTTTTGAACTACATTTCCCATAATCCTTGCCATTTGCTGTACTGGCTAGGGCTGATGGTAGTTGTAGGCCAAAAGCATCTGCAGGGCCACAGTTGATCAACCTTACTAAATAGGCACATTTTCCATGGGCAGCCATAATTAATATCCTGTTGTCGTATTTGTTCTAATTGACAGGAGAGAATACTAAAATAATTATAACCCGCCCACTCCATACGCAAGCTTGCCATACAAAGACTTAAGCTTCTGTGCACGGCAAGCCTGAGGACTTAAAATGGCGCATGTGCTGCACTGCACACAAGAGTACACGACCATAGAAATCAATGAGACTTCAGGTCTCAAGTTTTTGCCATACGTGGGGGGTGGGTCTGGCACAAATCCCCCATGTATACAAAGGGACCACTGTAAATGGATTATATCTTCTGTCTCCACCATCTCACACCCCTCTTTTTTTCTGTAGGTGTTCTTTGCTCATGACAAAAATGAGGTGACCATTACGCTGCCTGGTAACCATCAGTTCAAGGTCCCCAATGCCTCAGGCTCAGAAGGCATCGAATTTGCCTGTGTAGAAGGCGACATTGCATTCAAAGGCCTGTCCATTGCTTAACTGCCCCATCTCCTGGTCCCATCTCACTTACCTCTCCTGCTCAATAAAGCAGAAAAAAATAAATGCTATTCAATTCTGGTTTTAATTTGTGAAGTGTCCATTTGTTTCCAAAGTTATTTCGGCAGTCATAAGTCCATTGTAGGTGACTAAAACACACAAAAGACACATGGCTCTGACTGGTACAAACATGTGCAAGAAACATTTGGATTGATGTTTTATTTTCAACATGCATACAAAATCAAAAGCTTCCCCACACCATCCAACTGTCCTGATTTGGCAGGGACAGTCACAATTAATCCTCTGGGGTCCCATTTCCTCAACTGCTTTTCAGATTTCCCAGTTTCTTTCTCATTCTCCCCAAACTTCCTTTTTCCTCATATTATTTCAGTTGCTACAAATTGAGTTCAAAGTGCAAAAGTAGTTTGCTCTCAGTTAACTTAGCAATGGAAAGAGGAGAGAAATCCTGACCTTCCTAGTAAGTTCTGGCTATAGCAAAAGACGGCAGCCTCTTCTAGCTTGTCTATTCTAACTAATAATTATTGCCATCTTGACCACACTCTGACGTTGCTTGTCCACATGGGTCCTGGTTGTCATCTGTGAAATGTTGGAGGATATGCCTCCAAAAGTGGTGTTCAATTACATTGTGAAACAGAATACAGTAAAGGCAACAAATATGCAGTAAAGAGAGCAGCACAGTAACACATCCTCTTCCCATGTTATTGTTTTCCTTTCTTTCTGTTAAAGAATTATATACTTACCTTTCACACTACTGAATTATACCATTTTGATACCATTTTAACTGCTATGGCTTCACAGAATCCTGGGATTTGTAGTTTGGTGAGGTACTAAGAATTCTCTGCTGCACTCATCTGAATTACAGCATTGGAGCTCCCTGGCAGAGAATTTCAAGTATCTCTGAAAACTGCAAATCTTGGATTCTATAGGATGAAGCCATAACAGTTAAAATAACACCAACATGCTGTAACTATATAGTGTGAAAGAGACTATAGGCCTGAAACTTGGCAAGCCCTGCCATGCCAGTATAAGGCAACACAGACCTCAATGACAAGCTGCTGTAAATATGTGGGAATAACAGCCTATTACTTCAACTCTGTTGCAGTAACACTTAGCAATTAGCATCTCTTTCTGGATCTCCCTGTTTGCACTTTGTGCATGAATGCCTCTGTATGGGGCTGCCATATCTCGCAAACTCTGAAATTTCAGAGCCAAAAGCTGACAAATTGTGAGGTCACAGAAAGCTGGAGCATGATGATGAAATTAAACATGGCATCTTAAACATCAACCACAGTTTCACAGAATGTGCCCTTCAAATTCAAACCACCAGGTCTAGCAAAAGAGGGTATCTATTTATCTATCTATCTATACACATATGTACACGCACAAGCACTTTTAAAGGCAGTGTTCTCATCCTGAGATTCCTCCTGCTCCCCTCAAGGATTGGAGAAGAGATGTGATTACAGGGAGGTGCATGTTGCTCCAAAAGAGAGAATTGGACAAACAGATAATCAAGATGATATCCCATGATAGTATGAGAGGTCCACTGTTGATTCCCAAACAACAAGTATATTAAGGTCAGCATTAAGCATCATGGAATCCACAAAACCACAAATCTTCCTATTATTCAGAGTCTCCTTTGTTTTGTTTTTTTATATCAGCCACTATTATTAAGAGCCAGAGTGGTGTAGTGGTTTGAGCATTGGACTAGGATGCTGAGAGATCAGAGTTTGAATCCCAACTCTGCCATGGAAAACCACTGGATAACCCAGTGCAAGTCACACACACTCCACCACAGAAGAAGGCAAGGCAAACACCCTCTGAAAAAATCTTGCCAAGAAAACCCTGTGATGTGTTCACCTTAGAGGTTGGGTGACCTTGGGCAAGTCACACTCTCCCATTCTCAGAAGACAGCAATGGCAAATCCCCTCTGAAGAAACTTGTCAAGAAAACCTTGTGGTCGGTTCGCCTTACGGCTGCCATAAGTCAGAAATGGCTTGAAGGCACACAACACACACACATGCTCACCTTGGGATCACTACAAGTCAGAAATTATTTGAAGGTACACAGAAATTATTTGAAGAAACACAACAGCTGTTACTAGCTGATGTAAAATTCACTGTAGCAAGAAGGATTCACATTAAGACAGTCACAGAAACCTCCCCCACTTAGCACCTCCAGATGTATTGGACTACAGCATAGCTAAGCTGATGGGAATTGCAATCAGCACATTTGAAGGATGCTGGGTTGATGGTGGCTCCATCGGCAACATAGTGAGTCAATCTATGTGATGCTTAGAATAATATGGAAAAGCAATCTCTCTTGTGTAAGTCGCATTGCCAGCATTTCATGACAACAGATTTTTAATTTAAAAAGTTTTTTTTATGGCATTTGCATATTTCAGAAAAATGGTGCCCTGGCAAAATAAAAGGAAGAAAGCAAAGTATGGCCTGAAAGACTCAAGAAAGAATTATGTAGGACATAGAAGCTTAGTCCAAAATTGATAATAGTTGCTGCAAACACGCCCCTCCAGATTGAATAAATGCACAGAATTTGCACAGAATGGAAGAATTCTTGAATAATTTTCACATGCACAAAATTCACACAGAATGAGGGAATAATTTTCGCATGCACAAAATTCACACAGAACAGACGGGGCACTCCCCAGTAGATTATCATCACTGTTACAACACAACTCTCCCTTTTACTCTTGCCTGCACTCTTGTGCATGCAACAAACCTTGTTCCCTTTCTGTTTCTAAGTACTTTTGGCACTGATAATGTAATTCCTAGACACCTAGAATTGCACAGACATGTTTTATGCTGACAAAGGTATGCTGAATAAATTCTAGGATCAATCAGTCTACCATGCCATATATGTATGCATGAAAACTAGCTAGCTAGACAGGTTCTTAACAGCAGCACCTGTGGTGGTATAAGCAGCAATAGGAATAAATGGAGTAGATGCAGTGGCACTAAGAACAGCAGGGGGGGGATATTGTGGTTTATTTGTATTATTAAATGAACCTGTTATGCTCCAGAAAACATATCCAGGGGTAGCCCTGTTGGCCATATAACAAAGTACAGTATCATTCAAAATCCATAAAACAATGATACCTTAAAAGGACCAACCAAAATGCACAATATACATGTTGGAAGCTTTCAAAGCCCCACAGACTTCTTCATAAGGCAAAGGTGTTGAAAATGATACAGGGGAAGGAAAGAAAAGAAAAATTAGTCATAGCCCTGAATCTGGTCAAGATTTTGTGGTTGCTGTCTTCAGTTCAGATGGTATGGAAGGGTATTCATGCAGGTGGGCCCATCCTGCCCATTTGCTGAGACAACTACTTCTGAAGGGAGCAGGCTGTTTGCAGATGCAAAGTCAGTGAACACAACATACAGAGAAAATATTCTTGTAAGGTATAAAATGGGGGAGGGATAGTTATGAGCAGGAGTTACAAATACACAAACATCTGTAGATTCGTGTATGAAACAGAGTTTGGAAAAGTAATTTTTGGATGGCAAATGTCAGATGGGATATTCCAAAAGCTGAGTTACAAAAAGATAACTTTTCCATGCTATGATATATTGGCAGTCTATGAAATGGCCTTAGCTGTTAAAGTGGGCCTTCTACGTTAGAAAGAGGAATGTGGTATGTAGGTGTAACATGCCTCATTACAGGAAAAAATCCATAATGTAAGAGGAGAAAAAGATAGGACAATCACACTAGTTTGTTGGAGGGCTTTAAGGGACATATTAAATAAGGGAGAAAAGTGGTAGATGATTATTTCTGGTTTATGATTTTTTAACTGATGTTATTTATGTGTTGTATTTTAATCTGTTGCTGTTCCCCGCCTTGATCTATAGGGAGAAGTGGATGATGGTGATGATGATGATGATGCAAATGGGACATTATACTCACTTGATAAGAATGTTTTTAATCTATGTATACTGTTCACTGGCATGAAGTAAAATGCCATTTGTCTGAACTGTTTTGCTTAATGGGTAAGGAAATCTTATTCTGCTGTTACACCAAATCAGAAAATGCTGGGAAGCAAGAGAGAGCTGCTGGTTTCTTTTACAGCCACACGATTTAGTAAGTGATTATTATATGAATAAAATGGCAAGTACAAATGAGACAATGTGGTGATCAGCTGAGATTTGACAGTTCCAGGTTCTGTTCCCTCACTGAGATATAAACTCATCCTTTCTCAGCCTGACTTACCTCACAGTGTTGTTGTGAGGATAAAGTAAGAAGGAAAAGATCCATGAGATCTGCTCACGTATACAAGCATGAGCAGATTAATATGGGAGGGGGATATAACTAATCAATAAATGCCCTCCAACATTTCACATGTCAAAACTGTGGTACATATGGCCAAGCAACATCAGAGTGTGGTGAAGATATTGTTGAGGAAGAACATTCAAACTAGAAGAGGCTGCAACAGTTTGTTTTTGTCTGAGCCTACTGGGAAGGGCAAGATTCTGCCCCTCCTTTCCTCTTCACCTACTGAATTAATTGAGTGCAAACTATTTTTTCACTTTGAACCCAGTCTGCAGCAATTGAAGTAATCTGTTAAGAAAGGGGGAAAGTGGGGAGAAGAAGGGATTGTCCATACGGACCAAATAAAATGTCTCTCCTACATCTTCTCGGTACAGACCCAAACCCTGGTTCTGGTACAAACAGTCCAGACAACATCCACTTAGTTCAGCACCAAACGTGATGTATACCCCCTTTAGAACATTTTTAAAAACTCATATTTTGCTCCAGATTTTCCTGGAAGACGCGGAGCCCTCTATTTCAATGCCTGGCAGCTGTCTACAATGGTCACACTATGCTGTCTGCAACATGTCACTTGCTCTGATATCAGTTTGGGATACCCAGTAATGTGAATGATGCTAGCTGCCTCGTTCTGATCTTGCAGTGCGCCAAGCAGCACAGCAGGACATTCATATGAACAGCTGCCTAGCCCAGCTAATGGTGGGACAGTGGAGCAGCTCCAGGATCAGAATACTCTGGGCTGCTCCTGGAATATTTTGGCCCATGTGGATCTGGCCAAAAAGAGAAACTGGGACATTTTAAAAGAAGCTGGCAAAGTGGAACAATGAGGATTCATTCAGACTGTTTCTGCATTATTGGTACAGTTGTGGGGCATGCATTTTTCAATTGGTACATAGCAGCAGTTGGGGGTATGGCAGCAAAAACTATTTTTGCCTCATTCACACTACATAATAAACCAATTTTTGCATTGGATCATTTCAAATCGATGGACAATTAGACACCAAATAGATGTCCAGACTTTGATTGCTGCGAATGAGCCTACTCAATTTAACCCACTTCATGTTCACATTAAGAACTGGATCAATTGAAAATGTATTCTAAAATGTGCAACGTCACAGGGAACTGAATCCAATCGACAACGCATTTGCACTGGCATTGAACCAAATCATTTTAAAAAATCTGGTAAATGCCTTGGATTCAGAAGAACCAACTGTACACTTCCCCCCAAACCATGTTGGAGAAATTCGATACCAGTGGGAATAAGGGCCCTTTAAAGCAGTTTAAACCGGTTTGAAAACTGGTTTATTATGTAGTTTGAATGAGGCCTTTAATAGGAGAGAATCTCCCTGTCACCCCCACTGCCAGGATTGCTGCAGTCTCACTGCCACTTTACTTCCAGTCACACCCACAACTCACATCTCCTATTTATTTCAACCAATAGAATTGATTCACAGACATAAACTACAAATAGTTACAACTGCCTGGCACAATGGTGGTGCAAGAGGACAGATGTTGGTGTTGCATTGGGCTCTGCTGGTATACTAAGGCTCCAGCAGTAGTCCAGGGGTGCTGCACTCTATTGAGATGGAGCTTGGCTCTCTCACAAATTACATGAGAGCAAACTTGGATTTCCTCTACAACTGTACTTTCAAGACAAAGCTGCAGTGTTAAAGCTCTGACAAATCTACTGTCATGTATCATATTTGCAGATGAACATTTTTCTATTCATTCATAATTCATGTTTGTAAGCACACACTTGAAACACACTATATGTGAAGTATTCTCCAGGATTTACAGCCTATAGTCTAAATTTACTGATGTGGTGGAGTGGCAGCCTCCCCCCCCCCAACCTACCCATCATCAATGGGCCAGGGACTGGCACCATACTTGAGCCCATTGGCTATAATTGTTTCTTTCTTTCATGAAAACTCACCACAGACCAGCAAGCAATAGCTCATGGTCTAGTACTCATCCACAGATTGCCATTTTCAGTAACACTGGTCTGCAACATGTTACATGGTAAATCATATCAGTTATTGCTCTTGTAACCTCCTAGAATTGTAGGGAAGGCAAGGCAGGGAATGAAGCCAGTCCCCAGCTACAGAGATCCTGACTTTGTGCCATTTTCGCTTCTATCTGATCGCCCTTCTCAAATCCAGTTTCTTATTTAAAGCACCAGACATACCACACTGTGTTGAAGGTGGGGACCCACTACACACACACTTTCATCAGTGCTCTTGAAAATACTTTAATGGTGAATACATCCAGAAAGAGCACAAATCATTCAATAATTCAATGTTGTACAATCAGATACAAAAATATTTTGCAGGATGCTTGAAAGATACCAATACATTGAAGGCACTAGAAATGAATAGAACCCTTTCTGCCCCTGGTTATATAACTCCTCTTTATTTAAAATAGGTTCCTATGGCCTATTTAGCTCCTATAAGCTCCGAATCTTGAATCGGGATATATGCCACTCGTTATTGGAAAACAATTCTGATCCTCATTGGAAAAAAGCGGAGCAAACATTTAAAAAATGGGGGGGCCATTCTCACTGGCAGTTTTGCCCTGGAAGGAACTGGGCAGATTCAGGGGGGGGGGAGGCCTCCCGAATCTCTCCGTAAGCAAGTGCCCACTAAAAATCAGGGGCATTTTAACCCGAATGCCCTCTTGGGGAAATCGGGTTTAATATGAATCGCTTGCTGTCAATGAAGCGATCGTCATAGGTGACGTTTGCAGCACTCATTGGGGCATCGGAAGT
The DNA here is from genome assembly GCF_019175285.1 of Sceloporus undulatus. Classification (NCBI taxonomy): domain Eukaryota; kingdom Metazoa; phylum Chordata; class Lepidosauria; order Squamata; family Phrynosomatidae; genus Sceloporus; species Sceloporus undulatus. The sequence goes on from NC_056526.1 coordinate 34,724,303, forward strand.
GTGCTTCCCCCCCCCTTTTTTTTTTAAAGAGCCAGGTGCCAGAATGCACAGATTCTGTCAAATTAAAAACCTCGTGTGTGTGTGTGTGTGTGTGTGTGTGTTGTTGTTGTTGTGGGCATTTGGGTCAATGCAGGTTATGATCTGCCCTTGGCCCCATTTTCAACCCCAAAATGCAAGCTAATGCCATCTCTGCATCCTGTATCCCCCCTCCTTGCTACCCCAGAATGCCTCATACACATGTAGTAGTAGTAGTAGTAATAATAATAATAATAATAATAATAATAATAATAAATTCCTCACCTCAGAAATGCCAGAAAAGGATGCAATGCCATGCATTCTTTAGGCTACCCCTGAATTCCTTAGAGACAGTAGCAAAAGCATGTATCAGTTTGCCAATTTGCGAAATTGGAAAGATAACATTGTATCATTCACATTGTAGCATTTATTCGCAAAGGAAAAAAGTTTTTTGCAAAGTATTCTTTGCAACATTTCCCCTTTGCTGGAAGCAGGGAAATGAAAGGGAAAGTGAACCAGCAGCTAGCCACGTTCTATCTATCTATGTATCTACCTCAAGCAAAAATCATGCAAATTTTTTGTCAAAAATAATTTTAAAAAATAAAAAAGGGGGGAGGGAAGGTGCCCGATGGGAGCTCCATTTGTGCCCTGCCTCTGACCTGAACTGAACTGACCCTTTTCCTCCTGCTTACATTCTCTTCAGAGGAGGTTTGCCATTGCCTTCCACTGAGGCTGAGAGAGAGTGACCTGTCAGTTCCAACTAAAGTAGATCCATGGAATCAATTGGGAATAAAAGGGAAATATAGCCACAGCTTTAACAGTTGAGTATACTGTATATCCAATGAGTTAAAACCAGCATTAGGTGCCTGTGCTTAGGCTGGTAGATGCGAACTTTGCTGTACCTCTTCTTCATGGCAGCCTTTCCACTCCTACCGTGTCACACAGAAGGTTAGGTCACCTGAGAATAAAAGGCAAGGATGCAGGTGATCCCTGAAAACAGGGGAATATACCCCCCCCCCCAGTTTGGGAAAATCCCCATTTATCCACTTGCCTTATTTTCTTGACTCGCTGTGCAACATTTTGGGGAGACTGGAATGATAGCTATGCAGGGGGAGGGGAGCTAACCCAGCTGCCTGTGCCTAATTTGGATGCAAACCACAGAAGTCAATGTGATTTAACTTAGGCATAACAAAAGTCCCTTTTATGTCACTAAGTCTCCAAGTGGGCCTTGATCCAACCCATTAAAAGAAGACAGAAGAATTAAACAACAGAACAATTAAAAAGAGCAACATCATTAAAAATGACAACAGGCCAGGAAGGAGCATAGCAACAACTTTTCCATTGTCTCAAATGCCCTCAAACAGCAGCACTAATGAATTTATCATCTCAGTTCTATTAATGAGGGAGGCAACACTGGGAGAGTAATTCTATCATTTTGGCACTGTGGGAGAATGTGGCTCATCTATTAGTAATTTATCATCCTTTCCAAAACTTTCATGGCAAAACCATCATTTGCTGAATAAAGTCCCAGAAGATTATCTAAGTGAATAGCTTGATTTCAGAGCCTGGAAATGTTATATTTTAGGAACAGAGCTCTCCAAACCACCATGTTAGCAACAGTTCTTCCCCAGAAATACCTCCCAATATTTTGTGGGGAATTTTAGTGTTGGTCTGCTTCTCTCAGGGGTTCAAAAACACTGCACCACACTGCAAACCCCGAAAGCCCCATGCCTGAACCCCTGCAACACTAAAAAACAACAATTGTAAATCAGTCAAAAATGAACCTGAAGAGATGTCACTTTTTTTTTAGTTGCATCAGCCCCACTGCAATGGTCCACTGGGATCTTGTAAGGGTGAAAAAGACCCTCCGACCCCAGCTCTAGCTGATTCATGTGGGTACTGGCAGTATTATCCTTAGCCATCTTTATTCCATCACTCCTCCCTGTGCCACAGATATACATTCTGCTTGAGGCTTTTCACATCTTCTCCTCTTAAAGAGCACATAGCCCCCACTGTTTCTCTCCCCACCTTGTTTGGCCATGTACTGCATGTAATTCCTGGTAAGCAGGGTATAAAGGAATGGGTTGATGCAGCTGTTGCCATAGGTCAAGCAAGTAACACCAAAGTTGAGATACACCTGAGTGGTGGGCCCAATCTCCAGCTCCTCAGACCAATACAGTTTGGCTAGTTGCCATGCCCAGAATGGTACAAAGCAAGCCCAGTAGGCAACAATGATGCTGAAGATCCGGGGGAACAGCTTCTGTTTCAAGACTCTGCCCATCACTTGAGGCTGCATAATTTTCATGGAAGTCCAATAGGCCCAAGCAAGATGGGAATAGACTATACCCAGAACTAAGCCAGGGCCAAGGATGCTGGTGCTGAAGAGAACTGTGAGGTAAACTCGGTAAGCATCAGGTGTCCAGGTGGGAAAACAAATCTGCTTGTGGCTTCTTCCTTCCCGCAGCTGGATCATGATCATCATGGGAAGTGTAAGCAACACTGAAAGGAGCCACACTGCAATACTAGCAAGTTTGCGGTAGCTATTTCGAGCCCACCTGGCCCGTAATGGTTTAGTCACTGCCCAATAACGCTCCAAGCTCATGGTGGTCAACATGAAAATGCTAGCATGCATTGTGAGCAGGTCAAGGCTAAGCAAAATCCTGCAGCCCATGTCCCCAAAAAACCAGTCCTGGGCAAAATACGTACACACCACAAAAGGGATGGTAGAAAGGTAGAGTATATCAGCAAAAGCCAAATTGATCACATACACACACAAAGAACCTGTCGATCGAAAAGATGCACTGCCAAATGCTACCACCAGCGTATAGATATTCCCTGCTATACCAAAGAGACACATGAGGAGAAGGATCGCACCCAAGACTTCAGTGATAGCACTTTCCTCTCTAAGCTCATCATCCTCAGAGAAATTGCCCCATGAAGCTTCCTCTATGAATTCCTCCATCATGGAATACCCAAGGTGTGCTTCAGGTCTAGGAAAAACGATGACATACATGTATTTTGTTTCAGACACTCTTGCCAGCTTAACAACAGACGGGAGGGGAAGCGAAGAGAGGTGGGAAGAAAACAAAGGTGGGAGAGCAGAAAGTCTATTTCTGTTATGAAATTATGTATGCCATCAAGGTGTCCCAATGCTTTTTTTCCTTGCTGTGTTCACCAAGTGCTTCTTACCATTCTTGAGGGAAGAAAGGTGTTCAGAAGAAGCAAATCGATTTCATTCTACAGAATAGGTGGCACCATATCTTCTCACTGCTTTCTGCCTCCAGAGCTTGTGTGCGTGCACTTTCCTACACAATCTGCTTCTCTCTCTTGCACTCTTCATGTCTTTATTCAATGGTTCATTAACAGAGAAAACTTCTCTTTGTGGCAGCCATGCAGATTTTCTCCTTGCTTTCCTCTCTGTTCTGCTTTCTCATCAATAATTCCATTCCCTTCACACTGGAGGGTTGTTAGTGTAACTTGTGACTTCACACTCAGCTGTGAGCACACTCAGCAGTTGCTATCAGATTGTTAGCGTTTACCTGAGCAATGGTATTACCATATATACTTGGTTATAAGTCAACCTCATGTATAAGTTGAGGGCAAATTTTGGGGCCAAAATTATGGATTTTTATATGACCCATGGATAAGTCAAGGGTAAAAGTTAGATTCCTGTAACAAAGGATAATAATCTCAGTGCCCATGCTATTCCTAATTTTTCTGTTGGATGCAACATTGTGAATTTAAAAGACACTGCCACATGCTTGCTCGTTAAATCAAAACTAGAAGGTTACTGCAGGGGTTTAAATAGATAGCCACCTGAGGAAAGCATGTAGCTATGGGATCAGAATAATTATAGAATATGAGGCAAGGAGAAGGGTCAGTATTATGCAAAATCACAGGCATGGATTTGCAGGAACTAAGCAAAACAGTGGAAGATAAGGAGGCTTGGAGATGTCTCATCCACAGGGTCGCCATGATACATGCATCTCTTAGGCACCACACATAGTCATCACATTGAATAGATTACTGCATCCAGCTTTGACGCTTTTAATAGCCAGCAACCAATCAACCACAAGCAGTAGTGAGCAATGGAGAAGAACAACCAGCATACTCTTCCTAACAGGAAATAAACATGTCAGTCTTTGGAGGGGCTGTACACAGACCTGTAATAGTGCCAAGGCCCATGGTTTCCCCATCTTTGCATCTATTTTCTTTGCCAGTCCAAATAACAGAACATGCTGATGTTAAAGAGCTGCTTACTGCAGCTAAACAACAAGTGCTCAGAGTAGATATACAGTAGTTCGTTTTTAAATACATTCACCCAATAAAGAAGATTGAGAAGGTACACAGAAGACTTTAAAGAGTTGTGCTTCAGAGATTTCAAAAAAGCATGTTCCCGACCATGAGGAAACATGGAATATAGCACTGCAATTCATTTGATGAAGAATGTTTTCTTTTCTCTCCTGTGTTTTCCCCAAAAGGGTAAACTAAGTAGGATAGCAGCAGGTTCTCAGTCCTTCAGAAATGTTATGGCTTAAGCTTGAAATAGGCTTCAACTGTAAAAAAGCAGAGAATCCATTAGAAAGTTTAATTGTATATATCCCCTTGCATGTGTCAACACCTACATGCCATCATCAGCATGCTAACAGACCTCCAGATAATACAGATTACATACAACAGCATTGTACTGGAATTATCCAATACAAGAGAGTTGTATTGGACCTGAGGCCTATTTTAAGGGGCTGTTCTGTAAATGACAAGGATTATGTAGGTGACACATCCTGAACCCTAGAGCAATACATATAAATATAAATAGACTGGTATAAGAACTAGATGGACAGGTACACATAACTTTCAGAGGCTTACTTGCATACTCCTGGGGAGTCATGGGTTGTTCTATAATGTGCTGGAAGGCAGTCATCCACTCTTGCTGCTCCCTCTCTTTCTCACAGGTAAAGAGGTAATCACGGTCAGGTGTGATGATGGTGATGCCATATTGCCAAGTGAAATTGCCCTGTGTGCCAGCTGGCAGGCCTTTTGTGATGCTGTACCCATGTTCCCTGCTGCCCACGAAAACTTCACCTTTAGCAAAAGCATCCTAGGCATTGCAAGAAATGTTTTTTTAAAAAAAAATCTGCTTTAGGGACCACTTTGGAATGCTGGCCCATCTTAGTAAAGGAAAACATAGGACCAATCAAACCCTGACAGGGTTGTGCTATATTACTTCCCTGGCGGACTACTGAGAAGCGTGCAGTGTGCCAGATCTTATTGTTAATTGTTTTCTATTTGGTCTCAGTTCACGGTGACCCTGTGAATGAGATGTTTCCAAGCCCTCTCACTATTCTCTACCTCTCTGCTCAGATTCTGTAACCTCAGGCCCGTGATCTTTTTGATTGAGTCTATCCATCTGACATTTGGTCTCCCTCTCTTTCTACTTCCCTTCACCTTCCCCAGCATCATAGTCGTTTCTAATGAGTCTTGCCTTTTCATGATGTGGCGAAAATACAACAGACTCAGTTTAGTCATCTTGGATTACAGGGAGAGTTCAGGCTTGATTTGTTCAAAGACCCAACTGTTTGTCTTTTTTGGCCATCCATGGTAACCTCAGCACTCTTCTCCAACACTACAACTCAAATGAATTAATTTTCTTCATCACTGTCCAGCTCTTATATACTTATACTGTATGATAATGTCTGATATCTTAAAACAAAGCAACAAATTGTGCCTCCACCCCACTAAGTGTAATCCCTAAGGGTGGTGGAAAGGAGAAGAGGCAATACAGATGGCAACTTACCAAAGGATCTTTGAAGTACATCAGTCTCCTATGGTCCAGAGTGAACCAGCGTTTCTTGAAAGCCTCCTTCTGCTGCAGAAGAGAACCAAGGCCATTTACAAGAGGAGAGTGCCCTCACCTGGCAAAACTGGGGAAGTGGCATTAGAACTGCATTCGGTCAAATTCTGTGGTGATATGTTCATACAGGGCACCTTAAAAGGCCAACAATTTATTAGGGTCTTTGATATTTTTGCAGCAACAAATATAGCCCTGCCTCTAGAATTTAGGACTGGGCTTACCTCCAAGGAGTTAATAGTGATCCCTAGCCATGTTGCTAGCAGGAAATGTTGTTTCTTTTAAAAACCACCTCCCAGAATGTTACAATCTCTAGTGGCCATGCTAGCCAAGGGTTTCTCTGAATTGTAGTCCAAAAAAGTAATTTTTCCAAGCTCTGCTGTGGAGGATGTTGGGCTCCAACTCCTTTTATCCCTATTGCTTCCTAGGCAGAATTTGTAAAAGTTACCTTTTTGTATCACAGTTTCCAGAATTCCCAAGACAACATGGGCTCTTTTCCAAGCTCTGTTTTTAAGTAGTCTCCCATCAAGCTACTGGTCAGGTGCATGTTTTCTTGGTTTCAGGAATGATACCTTACTGACCATTTCATAGATGGTACTTTACTGTGTGAAAATCAGACAGTGCAAACATACTGTTTTTACTCTCTCTGAACTGAAAGTGTTACTCCTACTTCACAAACTGGATGAGGGGTTTCGCTGGCTTATGTTATTGTTATGTGACTTCAAGTTATTTCCAATTTATGGTGACCCTAAGGCAAATCTATCATGGAGTTTTCTGGGGATGAGAGTGTGTAACTCACCCAAGGACACCCTGTGGGTTTTCATGGCCAAGTGAGAATTGAATCCTGATCTCCAGAGCCATAGTCCACCACTCAAACCACTACTACATCAGCTATGGCTGATGACAGTGGATTAAATGGGCAATTGTCCTAATACAGAAATGCTTTAAATTCATTCTCAGCAACAAAATATAATGAATGAAATGTAATGTAAACAATGTTCGTAGTTATCCACTTGGCTTCTTTATAAAGGAAAAGAAAAAAATGCAGGCTTCAGTCTAGACTTATGGGGAGGGGGGAACATAGTGAGATGACCTGGAAGACTATTAAATTCTTTCACTTTAAACCATCATAGATTAGAGTCTGTTTCATAAGATGTGTGAAATATTATCTCCAGTAGTCAAGTGTGCATGTGGATACACACACACTCACATTTACATATATGAGCATAGACATGCACAGTCATTTAAACATTTAGGTGGGGAGAAACAGTACAAATTCCAGTCCAAATATGTAAAATGTAAGTCTAAAAATTCTCTGTAAAGACACAGATAAGCAGGGCAACCAATGAAAACAGCAGTAATTAGCAAATACACAATAACTGCAGCTTACCTCTGTTCATTTCACACCTATAGTGTGATAGGAAACCTAGCTGCTAGCAGTCAAACATTTGTTTCATTCAAAGTATAAGTGAAATCATTACTATCAAGCCAAATCATTACTATCAAGCCAAAGAACGCTGGGTAAATGAGAGAAACCATTACCTTTGGCCCAGTCTTTTCCATATATCCTTCTTTTAAGAAATTCCGTGTCAGCCGGTTTCTTAGCTGAAACAAAGGAACAGTTTCTGATTTGTCAGCATGTCCAGAAAGTCACCCCAAACCACTTGAGATAACCAAAAATCTAGATCTGCTAGGGAAATTGTCATTTAACGAAGTTATCAACATGCTTTATTACTAACTGAGACAGACACAGAGAGAAACCACATTTGCACATCACGACAAGCCATGATTTGTTGAAATATGGTTTTTGTGATGTGTGAGCTTATTTCTGCTGCAAGTCTATTGGTCAGACGCAAATCCCAATTTCAACCCATGATTTGTTGCTAGCTTTTGAATGTTGGCTTCTTCAAATAATGGCTTATTTGAATCCAAATCATGGTTTGTCCCTGGTTTCCTTTCCCATCTGCCCACCCTGAAGTAGGGGCTAACAAAAAGGAAGCAGAGAATCAAACTGGAAATGAGGAAGACAAATCATGCTCATTTGGTTACCTTCTGTGCAATTCATGACCTAAGCAACAAACCATGATTGACCCAAATCATAATTTATCATGTTGCATGAGTATGCCCACCATAATTTTCCCTTGATACAAAGATGGCCAAGAGGCCGAATGCAACGAACTTTGCAATGTTACTAGCAAGCCATGAATCTATAATGTAGCCATGGTAATATACTATCCTGTTTCATAACTCTACTACCTCTTGGTCACTGGCAACAGGAAAAGCCACCTTCAGATAGTGGAACTGTACAGCACGGATTGCATTGAACCAGTCCACTATTTCCTATGAAAGGGAAACACAATATAAAACATTAAATAAGTGACTGACAGTTTGATTCAAAGCAAATCCCATTCAGTTCTCTGGAAGTTCTCTTCCTGGCAGGTTTGCAATATGAATTTGAGGAACCCAACATCCCACAGAGGTCCATGTTTTTTTTTAAATTAAATTCTGATTAATTTCTCATAAATTCAGTAGCAGATATAGTTGCATGCTATGCCGAATGTATAGTGTCTAGTTTGTCCCAGAGCTGTGAAAGCCACCTTTTGGGACTATAACTTCTCCAAATTCGTCAATGTAAACTGGGGGACTGGAGTAGTTGTAGTCCAAAAAAGTTTCCATGTTGTAGTTTTGCCCCATGGACATATCCCAGAGCCAAAATTCATAACAACCTGAAGAACATCCTCCCTTATTATTGTTCCAACCATGTGCTCATTTGCAGGCAATGCAAAGGACCTGAACTTTAATATTGCTACACTATTGCTCACACAGCACGCATGTCTATGAAATATGATTATAGGAAGCAAGTTCTTGCAAATATTCTTGCTTATCTGGAGACTTTCAGATAATAAGCAGATAGGATCTAGCTTGCCTTAAATAACACTCTTGCTAGGACCATCCCAGAACATTTTACTGCCCAAGACAGGGAAACAAGTCTCCCTCAGCCAGAGACCCACCATTACATGAAGCCAGCCAAATTATTCTGCCACAGGAAGAAAAATCTCATAAGAACGTCTCCCCCACTTGTAGTGAACATATAAGAACAAGAAAGAAAATGACAATTGTACTGTTTCATGAGATCCAGAATTTGCCTTCTGAGGCAGCCACTGGACTCTACCTAACAGTAGGGTTGGCTTTGTATTAGGCCTTATGGGGAAGAAACAAAATATAAAAGGAAGGCACTAAGACCAGAAAGAAGACAGAATGATAAGTTCATTCCCAAAAGTGCTAAGAAAGAAAATGCATTGCAGTCCACCATGTTTAAGAACAATACGGCCTTTCATCAGGGCAATCTTAAGCTCTCCAGTCCTCAAAACAGCCTGAAACAGAAATAGCAGCTGTCTTTGTTGTACCCTGTAAATATAAAGCTTCCTGCAAGCCATTTCACACTATTTTCAGAATATGAATACTTAAAATTCCCCTTGTTGAAGCATCCATGGTTTTGGAAATGTGCACAGATACCATACATGTTTATTCTCCTTATTCTTGTGAATTAATATTTCTTTCTGCCCTCCTTCTTAGGTACCTAGTACCATTTAAGACAAGGGTTCTATTAATTAAGGCTTTCCCCATAATATCCTACAGATGTGGCTGATTGTGCTCCAAACCATTGGCAGACCAGGTTCACATACCTTCCCATCCTCATGGTAAAGGAAGATGTTGCGTGTCTTGTTATCTTTAAGATAGGTGATCTGCAGGCCATTGGGGTTCCCTATCTTTTCAGGCTGGAACACGGCATTGATAGTGTCAATTTTAATTGATACTTTAGGTTCTTTTCCCTGAGAAGAAAATGCATTTTATTATTATTTGTATATAATCAATAATAATAATAATAATAATAAATAGGCTGACTTCCTTCATGGAGCAGGCAGAGAATGACACTTTAATTATGCTGCTTTGTGTCGTCCCCCCAACCCTAGTAGCAGTCAAGCCCAGAAAGGGAAGGGAGGATGGAGACAAGTCAGATAACAAAGGGGTTATTCAGACATCAGTTTTTTAGCAGAATGATGTGAATAACCTCACTCATGCATTCCAGGTTTGTTATTCACATTATGGATCTGCATCCATGTGCATCTCTTCGACGATGTGAATGTATTCAAAACAAGTTCAAGGCAAGCAGAGCTTAATTCCAAATTATCCTGAGTCTATTTGCATCAGTTATTCACACTACCGATGATGTAAATATTTTTTAAAAACTTGGGGGAAAGTCCGGTATCAATTACCCCAGGTTAAATGGGGATTTTGGCAGCCCCCCCAAACTGAATTGGGTGCATTCGGGTTGCACGTGAACAACTGTCATGCCCTGCGTAGAAGCTAGAGATGAGGAGGAGGAGGAGGATGTGGATGCAGAGGAGCCCAGCACTGAGCCTGGCCCCAGTTCCTCAGTGCCTGTGCCAGCAGAGAATGCTGCCAATGAAAACAGTCAGAAACCTAGCACCAGTGCAGCAGAGATACCTGCCATCTTGGGTAGCGAGGAGAATGAGGATGCAAACTTGGCTGTGCCTTCATTCAGCCAGCAAAGGTCAGAAAGGGAGAATGTACGTCGCTCCCACATAATTTATGCAAAACACCAAGCAATCAAGGAACAGCTGCACAAGTGAAAGCTGGAGATAAAAGCCTGGGAAGAATGTCAGGACATTGTCAGAGGTTAACTGATGTCTCTGGAGAAAGCACCCTTGTCTTGAACTCTTGTGTTGCCTGACTCTCTGCACCAGACCTTTGCCTGATGATTCTCTTGGATTGCCTGATGATTCTGCTTGCTCAAACCCTGAACTCTCGGACTGCCTGACTATCCTGCTTTCTGCTATTCTGAACTCTTGGTATGCTCTGACTTCTTTATCTTCTGTTACTCTGGACAGTGGATTGTTTCAGACGCTGTGTCCTTGTTACTCCTTTGCCTTGTCGTTATCTTGTAACCAAAGACTCTGTAGCTCTGTTGCTATTGGCTGCTGCCAGCTCTCCTGGACAGCGGAAATTCAACCTGGATTCATCCTGGATTATTTTCACAGTCTGAATAGCCCCTGGTCTCAGCTCTGAAGGGCAAGGGATGAGGATGTGCTCACAAATGGACTGTACTATATTTTTATTTCCCCTGGGAGACCAGAACAGCCACATCTTTATCAACTGAATTGCCTCACTCCCCACTACTCTCTCCACCAGTAAGCACCAGTGGTGGCAGCAATATCCCCTCCCAGGGATTGACAGTTGTCAGGGTGTGGAAGTTTTTGATGAAGAGCAAATGGCTAGATAATAGCTCCCTACACCCCATCCAAAAAGAGATATTTACATGCATAAGACACACTTACACATGTGGATGTAAAGACATATGTGTCCATAAGCCACACTTCTGCATATGTATGTCCTTAATAGGATGCTGCCCAGAGAATATTATAGAGTTTTATAACTACAGGCATACTTTTCCTAGTTCTGGTCCACCTAATGTAACCACTACACCACCCCAGCCCTAGGGAAGGGGCCTCAAATGAACATTCTGCTTCAAGCCTCTCAATGTCTTAAATAGGACCTGGCCAGTGGTTATACTGGCCAGGGATTCTAGGAACTGTAATTCAAAAATAACTTTTCCAAGAGCCACTACAACATTTCTCTCCAAGGCTGTTCTGTAGCTCTCAACCGCTCCAGACTCCTCAAATCAGAATTTTCCTGAGCCCCTTCCACTGCTACAAGAGGGTGAACTGCTTCTCCTGGAATTGATTAATCAATCAATGACCTTATTTATATCCCACCTTCTGCCAAGATTAGGAGTCAAGGTGGCTCCCTAAGGAGTGACATTTCATTTCTTTTAAAAGGTTGTAGGATCCATCTGCACTGTTGAATATCAAACAAAACCAGTTTTTAAAAACCAGAATTAGAATTATAGCCACTTCCTTTTAAAAAATATTCCATTTTAGTAGTGTCTGTGTTGTTCCTAGGGGGTCCTGGGGATCATAAATTGACTCTCCAACCCACCTTTTAGTGTCATACAGAGTATCCTGCAACATCTCTGTCACTTGAGGGAAGCTGCACACTCTGTTTGGGGATGAACTCACAAGCTTGTTAATCTTTTAGATGCTATGTGACTCTGTTTTATTTTCACTGTAGCAAGCTAGCATGATGAATCCGCTGGAAACGGGCACAAGTAGATTGTTACTCACATCCTGCCTGATGAAATACTTGAGACATCCTTCTCTCTCCGACAATAGAAACCTGCGTGGCAGATACTGTCCATTGTCCCGGCCTCGTTTCCATAGGATCCCTTCCTTCACCCCTAAAAGAAGAAACCCAAGCTGGAGATTATATTTAGTGGTCACAGAGGAGCATCAGACAATCTTTGGAAGCTACCTTAAACTGGGTCAGATTATTTTGTCCATGCTAGGTACGGGCAACATATGACTCTTCAAAAAAATTAACCAGGAACCATGGTGTAGTGGTTTGAGTGTTTGACTACAACCCTGGAGACCACGGTTCAAATCTCACTCAGCCATGGAAATCCAAGGCTGAGTGGGGAAACTGAGTCATACTCTCTCTGCCTTGAGATAAGGCAAGCCCACTCTGAACAGATTCTGCCAAGAAAATCCCATGAGTTTAGAGTTTCCATAAGTCAGAAATGACTTGAAGGCACAAAACAACAAAGCTTGATTTGTGGTTGCTTTCTTCTGGCAGCATTTCTCTGTCTTTTACACTACACAACAGCAGGAAGTCAACAGGCACAGCTTCTTCCCACCTCATTTGGGGAAGGCATTATTTGTTGGGATTACTGTCTCATACCCCCAACAGTCCTGGTTTGGCAGAGAGAGACCCAGTTAATCTACTGCTGTCTCACTTTCTCGGTTGTTTTTAGAATGCCCTGGTTTGTCTCTCTTCCTCCCACTTGTCTCCTTCTTCCTTGCTTATTTCAATAGCTGCAAACTGAACTTAAAGTACACAAGTAGCTCAAATAAAATTAACTCAGAAGGGAGGAGAGTAGAGGCTGTACTCTTGCCTTTCTCAGTTGACTCATCTGGGGTTTTAACTTTAATAAATTCAAGGGTTTGTCTATTTAACATGATAATTTTGTGTGTTCATCTTCATTAATAACATTTGTTTTGTTGTTACCCTTTTGACCAAACTCTGATCTTGCTGGGCCACTTATGTCCCAGTTTTTACCTATGAAATGTTGGAGGGTATGTATCTGCCACCCTGCATTTGAAGGCATATGACCTAAACCAGAATAAACACTGCTAGCACTTAATTCTTATACCCATACCCATTACAAAAACGTTTCCATACAGAAGCTACTGTGTCTCACTCTGATCACTGTACAGCTTCACACCTTTCAACACTCATGGACCACAAACACTGAGCTAGATGTGTTCCTGTTACATTCTGCAGGTTGTCGGGAGCAAAGCATTTCTCCTAGTGGGTAGAAATAACATGACATCCTGTACCGCTGTTCCATAAACCACACGCTTAAGCAGGAAAATGTTTCTGAAAAATGCTTCATCTGTCCTATCAGAGTTAGGATGTATTCACAGTGCACGATTAACATGTCTTACATCTTTTACACTGCTCTGTTGGTGGTGAAGTGTGTCATTTGGTGAGGTACTTGGAATTCTGATAGAGAGCTCTGGTTCTTGGTTCTCAGTCTTTGCCCCTCCAGATGTTTTGGATTTCAGCCTCTGCTCTATTGACCACGCAGGCTGGGGCTTCCAGTAACTGAAGTACAAAACTGTTCTTGTTCTTGCTGTATGCCTTCAAGTCATTTCTGACTTATGGCAACCCTACAGTGAAGCTATCATGCGGTTTTCTTGGCAAGGTTCTTCAGAGGGAGTTTGCCATTGCCATCCTCTGATAAAGTGTGATGTGCCCTTGGTTAACCAGTGGGTTTACATAGCCAAGCCAGGACTCAAACCTTTATCTCCAGAGTCATAGTCCAACACCCAAACTACTACACTATGCTGGATCTCGAAGTACTAAACAAGAGAAGGACAAGTGGTTGAGATGCACTGCTCTGGGACACTCTCCTGAACTACAGCACTAGAGCTCTCTAGTAAAGAATTCAAAGTGTCCCACCAAAACTACAAATCACAGGATTGTATGAGATAATGCAGCCACATAATTAAAGTGCAATTAAATTTTGTTTTAACATTGTCCTGTGGTTTACCCTTAACTAGTTATCTTCTCAGTGGTGCTTTCTGCTCAGCCCACCACAGTAAGAATTGTCACATCAGAGTATCCTGCCAGTTAAAAATAATATTCTAGAAATTGAGTGGGCAAAGTATGATCATCCAAATTGACTGCAGTTCCCATGTGCCCTAGCTAGTACAGTCAATGGTGAGGAATGCTCCTCACGAATGGTGAGTATGTGTTTTTCCTCTGCCCCCAAAATCTGTTGCTTAAGGCAGTTGTCTTACTCGGCCTGAGGAACCCTTTCATGTTCCAGCAAAGGAGTCAGAATGGTTTTTCTGACTCCTTTGCT
>NC_056526.1:34741674-34749616 GCF_019175285.1 Sceloporus undulatus
AGCAAAGGAGTCAGAAAAACCATTCTGACTCCTTTGCTGGAACATGAAAGGGTTCCTCAGGCCGAGTAAGACAACTGCCTTAAGCAACAGATTTTGGGGGCAGAGGAAAAACACATACTATTTTCTAAGCTGTTATCCTTGTTAGATGACAGAGCCATACATGCCACAAAGCCTGTCCAGAGTCCCAGAAACTAACCTGCTCCCTCATGTATGGTGAAACAGACTATACCATTGCTAAAAGCCTGAGGGCAGGGAACTGTCTAATTAAAAATAATATTTGTAAGCTGCTCTGATAGCCTTTAGGGCTGAAGGGCGGGGTATAAATACCAATAATAATAATAATAATAATAATAATAATAATAATAATAATGTGAAAAGAGGATTTGACTGCTACCCTTCTGTAGGTGGAATACAGTGTGGGCAGCATCTTGTCCTTCACTTCAAAAAGCAACGCATCTGGGGAGACACTAGGCTCCTATAGCTAGAATGGTGGACCATGAATACTTATGGACCTTTCATATTTCAGGACTCTAAGGACATAAGAAATAGAAAGCATATTAACAGAGCTTACTCATAAGGTCTCTGAGAAACAGAATTCTCTGCATCTGAAATGTCTATTAGTGTTGAATTTAGTATTTCTGTTCAAAAGCCATGTAAATGTATATGGCTTAAATAGATTGAGACCACAGTACCTGAAGAACTGCTTCCTTTTCTACCTTAAAGGGAAATGTAAGACCCTTCAAATGGTTGTTGGACTGAAACTCCGATTAGGCCTAGCCAACAAAACCTACAGCTTAGAAAAGTTGCTTTTTTTTTTACTACAATTCTCAACCTCCCCAGCCTGTAGGCTGGAGGATTCTGGGAGCTGTAGTCCATTTAAATAAATCTGACATAATCTGTAACAAATGGTGCTGAGAAGAGCTGAAAGAGAGTGTCTCCAGCATTCGAGGAGGCTTTTTGAAAAATGCAAAGCCATCAACAACAGCTGAGCTCATGCGAATTGGTAATATGAACAGATGCAGGACGCCAGGTCAGTTGTCAGAAATTATCTGAGTTTGCTGGCAAAAGCACACTTGTCTCTGACTCTCTATTTGGCCCGAACCCTTGACACTCAGACTGCTTTCTCATCTTGACTATCTGGAACCCTTGACCTTTGGACTGCCTTAATCTGCCTCGTCGGAACCCTAGACTCAGACTGCTTGGCTATTCTCTGCATGGACTCTTGGTTTGTACTACAGATCTTTTCTTTAATCCTATTTTGTTTGCAATTGACTTTGTTTTGCCTTAAAACTGCACCAGCCTTCGTGAGCAGTTTCTTTTGTTTAATGCTGCTATCAGCATTCTTGGCTGCTTTCCTGGACATATTATGCTGAAAACATCATAAGAAAAGCAGAATTAGAATTCAGAAAAAGAAGGAGTTAAGATAACAGGAAGCGACAACTTAAGATATGCAGAAGACATTAAGGAATTGGAACGTTAATAAGGAAGATCAAAGATGAAAGTGCAAAGGCAGGTTTGATGATGAACATAAAGAAAATAAAAATAATGACCACAGAAGAAATACACAAATTCAATCTAGACAACCAGGAAATTGAAACAGTTAAAGAATTCCATATCTAGGTTCAAACATTGACCAGAATGGAAACTGCAGCTAAGAAATAAGAAGAAGGCTAGGAATGGGAAGGACAGCTATGAAAGAACTGGAAATGATACTGAAGAGCAAAGACATACAACTGAGCACTAAGTCAGCATTGTTCAGGCCATTGTAGTCCCAATTACTATGTACAGATGTGAGAGCGGGACAGTGAAGAAAGCAGACAGAAAGAAAATCAACTCATTTGAAATGTGGTGCCAGAGCAGAGTAATTAAGATACCGTGGACAGCCAAGAAGACAAACAAATGGGTTCTTGAACAGAACAGACCGAATCTCTCCTTGGGAGCTAAGATGACCAAGTTGAGACTATCATACTTTGGCCACATAATGAAAAGACACGGATCACTAGAAAAAACAATGCTAGAAAAAGTAGAGGGTAGAAGAAAGTGAGGAAAACCACAGGTCAGATGGATAGATTCGATCAGGGGAGTTATGGACAAGGGCTTGCAGGGTCTGGGCAAGGCAGTGGAGGATAGGGATTCTTGGAGATGTCTCACCCACAGGGTCACCACGAGTTGGAGTCAACTCAAGGGCAGCTAACAACAACAATATTTAGGCCAATGTTTTAAACCTTTTCACACACACACGAATGAATATACTGTATTTCTTCCAGTGATGCAATGAATCAGTCAATGATCCAGACCTGTACCAGAAGAATAAAACCCAGCAGCTTCAGATTCTTCCATCACTTCAAGTCTGATGGGGGAAAGCTTTACCTGATGAAATTCTCCTTTCTCCTTAACTTCTGCCTGAGCTTCTCCAGCCACTGATGGTACTAGCCAAACTTTGGTTAATTGTACTAACAATTACACAATGTTGTTGTGTATAAATATCATGATTGTGTCTCAGGCCTTTTAAAAAGCTGCTTGGAAGAGGAGAAAGTGGGGGGGACAGATCCTATTGAAGAATCATTACCATTAAAATATGGTGGCTTTTCTCTTGGTTTCATGAATTCTTTCCGTTCATATTTGGCTTGTATCCACTGCTCTCTCAGGACTCTGTAAGATCATGTCACAACAAATTGTTTATAGTGACAGACCAAAACAATCCAATAATGCCCACCCCACTACCCTTACGCCTAATCAAGATGGAGAAATTGCACTTACAGACAGTCGGTATGCACTGGGTGGTAATAGTAGGATGGAACAAGGGCCTCGTATTTTTCTTTAGCCTTTGCATTCCCATGCTGTGCCAAAAACTGTAAAGCAAGAAGACACTTCAGTACACATTTCCTTTCATATAGGAGACATCTCAGGACTGTGCCTACCCAAAGCTTGGAAATATTATTTTTGGAGTACGCTTTTCCAAATCTCCCAGCCATCACAGCCATGATTATGCTGACTGAGGATTCTGGGAGTTGTAATCCATAAAAATAATTTCTGTTCTTGCTGTGATCCTGACCCAACTTCCTGCCCCATCATTTATGAAACTTTTGCCACCCACAGATGAACAGTCCTCATGATAAAATCATAGGATTGGGAGGGAACCCAAAGAACATGTAGTCCAGCCCCTTGCTAGGCAGGAATATACAGCCATAGCACTCCTGAGAGATGGCCATCCAACTTCTGTAGAAAGACTTCCAATTAAGGAAGTCCATTTCCCTCTGAAACAGACCATTCGACCTTACTGTCAGGCTGATCTCCTGGAATATCTCTTCTTCCAGTTTTAATCCACTGGTTCATTGTTTGGGAAGCAGCAGAAAACAAGCTTCTTCATGTGAAGAATTAGCTCACAAATCAGCATAAGATCAAATGGTCAATTTTTGTTGCATCCTATTCACGGAGCCACAAAATATCATTGAATTGAGCCATTTTATAGCAGGGCTATGGTGGCTATCTCAGATGCTATTGGACTGCAGATTCCATTATTTGCGGGGGATCCGTTCCAGACACGCACCCCTGTGAATCAGAAAAAAAAACCCTGCAAATATCCAAGTCCCATTGGATATAATGGCCACGTGCTCCTGCGCACATGCCATTTTGTCCCTTCCAACTTCACAGAAATTCAAGACCGCAAAAGGGAAGTCCGCGAACTAAGAGGGACAACTGTACTGTATATGTAGTGTATATATATGTGTGTGCATGTGTGTGTGTGATCTTCAAGGATCTGTCACTGTGCCTAATACTAGAGTTGGCCCCCTGCATATCCTGTAGAAACTTCAGAACATGACTCACCTCTATCTGGTCTTCCTCCCAGCAGTCCATCCTTATTGACTTAATTTTGCTGATGCTAATGAGGTTGCGATGAATCTCTGCACAGTCAAAGCAGAGAAAGATACCCAGAGTACAAGAGGCCCAGTCAGGATCTGAGAGGAAGTAAGGCAGTATATTCATGTTTAGGGATTGGTTCTTGACAGAAAGATTGGTCAGATAACTACCAGTGTGTTCAAAGACAAAATTGTGTGTGTGTGTGTGTGTGTGAGAGAGAGAGAGAGAGAGAGAGAGAGAAGAGAAGGGCTTAATTTACTTTCTGGCCAAAGTGGTCAACATTAAAGATTTAGATGCCAATTAATTATTATCATCTTTGCTTATTCTGGGAGATGGCAAGTATTAATTAGATTTTATGATTATACCATATATGTTTACTAATATCCAGGAAAGGTGTCTCTTTTTCCTTTGGTCCTTTTTAACAGTTAATTATTTTTAACTGCACATTAAATGTTGGGACATTTTTTGCCCTTTGTATTCTGTGCCTTTTGTTTTTAAATGTTAAATGTTTTATGCTTTTTGATAAGCTCATTTTGTCGCAGCCTTTGACTAGTACAATAACTTGACTCTTTGCTTATTACCAAAGCTTTGATAAGTTGTTGCTTTTTCACTACAACTCTCCCAGCTGTCGCTCAAAAAAGTAACTTGCCAAAGCTCTGCTTACTACTCAGTGGGGTCACTAGGGTTGGCATCACCTGGTGCAGTAACTCATGGTGTCATCCTCCCATTGATCTCCTCCCATGTCCCATCATACTTTTTTGTACTAATGTTACTCATAAATCATAATTCCCATATATCACTGGTAATAGTTGTGACATTATTATTATTATTATTATTATTATTGTTGTTGTTGTTGTTGTTGTTGTTGTTGTTGTTTATTTATATAGCATTCTAAATTTACATGGCACTTTACAGAGATTAATTAGTTAATTAGACGTTTCCCTGCCCTCAAGTTTACAATCTAAAAAGACATGACACAGAATCAAAGGCAATGGCAGTGGGGAAGGAGAATAAGTCCAGCGGTTCTTCTCTCCCTCTGAGGCCTGGACCATGGCAGATGGACTGGAGGAAGGGTTCTCCTTCTTACTCTGGGCTAGGCCAATTTTAATTATTTTTTAAAAAAATTGATATTTTAATTTAAAAAAAATACCTGCAGCCTCTCCTTTTTCCTCCCACTGAGTCTCACCCCACTCTGCCCATCGCTTTAGCATTTTAATGGGACACAGGTGAATGCCATAGTCTGGCAAAGGTTTGAGCAGGAATGGTATCACCCTCTTAGGGTATCACCTGGTCCAGTCCGCACCTCCTGCACCCTTAGTGACACCACTGTTTCTACTCCATTAATGCTTCCATGTCTTCACTGAGTTTAAGGCTAGCAAGGATATAGGGAGGATTAAAATACTAGGGGCAAAAGTCCAATTAGAGCAGCTAGTGCAATTGTCATTCAAAGTAGGGTTGCCATAATTCTCTACTAAAAACCAGGACAAAATGTAGGACAAAATTTAGACCAAAATATAGGACAATTGTAAGATAAAATTTAGCCCAAAATGTAGAATATTTAAGGTCCTCAATTTTTCTTAAATGTCTCACAATCTCTTTAACAAAGTCCATCCATCTAGCATGCAGCCTTCCTCTCTTTCTCCTTCATTCCACCTTTCCAAGCATTATTGGGGTTTTTAATGATTGATGTTTTCTCATGATGTATCCAAAATATGCCAGCCTAAGTTTTGTCATCTTGGCTTCCAGGGAAATTTCTAGCTTGATCTGCTCTAGGACCCATTTATTTGTCCTTTTGCCCATCCATGGGGTCCTCAGCACCCTTCTCAAATGAATTTATTTTCTTCCCATCTTCTTTTTTAACTATCCAGCTCTCAGATCCATAGATGGTAAGAGTGAATACAATGGTTTGTAAGAGTCTAACTTTTGTGCTGAATTGTATATCTTTACATTTTAGGATCTTTTCTAGTTCTTTCTTAGCTGCCCTCCCCATTCTTAATCTTCTGATTTCCTGGCTGCAGTCCCCATTTTATTAATATTTGATCCCAAATATGAGAATTCTTTTACTATTTCTATTTCCTAATTGTTTAGTTTGAATTTATGTAAATTTACATAATTGCTAATTCCAGTCCCTCATTCCATAATTTCCCCCAAATTGATCTTTTTTTTTTCTCTTCTGCAGATACGGTATCATTCTTACTAGCTCCTGTCAAACACCCGTCCGCCCCTACCTTATTTCATCCCATTCCTGACACAGGTTTCACTCACCGGGTTTTTCACAGTCTGCACACAAGGCATTTTCTTCTCTCCTCCAGATTTCCTGGAGGGCTTTCACATTGCTTTCAGTGTTCCCAGCCATGGTCTTTTCTGCTGCTTTGGAGCAGTCTAGGCAAAGGTTGCTTCCTCTATACCTGCATGCCCACCACTAAGTTAGAAAAGAGAATTAGGTTTCTCCACTCCTTTTGAAGAAAAAAGAGATAGCTGCAAAGAGAAAGAGGAGCCAGCCTCTTTGGGGTGGAGGCGCATAGGCAAGGCAAAGTAAGCTCAGGCTGAGGTGAGTTTAGGCCCAGGCAGCAACAGTGGTTGCGGCAAAGGAGACCGAGAAAGTGGTGGTGAGCACAAAGGAAGTACATCTATTAACCACAGAACCGGTTTTTCCACTTCTCATGTAGGGCAACTGGACAAGCTGTAGGAAAAGGAACTGGATAAAATGATGAACACAGCATTTTGCTCCTTTGTGAACATTGTGTGTTGCTATTTCTCCCGGCACTCATAATAAAATGATAGGCAGTGATAAATGTTGCAATGAGCTGGCACCTTATGGAGGTGGTGTTTGCATTCTGATATTCAAAGGAAAAAAATCAAGATAGATTAAGAGTCTATTAAGTTTATTTCACGGGACCTAAACCAGTCCCCAGCGCGTTCTAACAGGGGCGAGCGGGCGCGTGCATGGAACGCAATGGGCTCCGGATGGGGCCCCAAACGCGACTTTATCGCACGGGGGGCCGCCGCCGCCGCCGCGCGTTCCCATTGCGTCCCAATTCTGTTCCAGAGGGAGCCATTTCTGGGGACGCATTTCTGGCCCCGTGCAATAAACTTACAGGCTTTGTTGTTGTGTGCCTCCAAGTCATTTTTGACTTATAGATACCCTAAGGCAAACCTCTCACAGGAGTTTATCACATGAAGGAGATTGAGAGTTTATCCCATGAATATCCTGGAAAAATCGCGTAATTACGTGTAACAATTTCACATGACGTCACACAAAACCCACCATTAAAGTGGTCACAAAGAAGCATTAACGTGCATCTTTTTACTTTCAGGATTTCAGAGACAATGCACTTCCGATACCACTTTATTTGCGCAATTGCGTGTGATAATCATTCATGCAATTACTTGCCATTTTCGCTTTATTTGCGGGATGCTTTAAATGCACTTTAATCTCTCTTTAATGCCAAAATTAGCCTCAGTGTGATAACCTCCATAGGTTTTTCTTGGCAAATTTCTTCAGAAGGGGTTTGCCATTGCCTCCTCTAAGGCTAAGATTATGTGACTTGACCAAGGTCACCCACTGGGGTTTTGAGCTGGGAATCAAACCCTGATCTCCAGAGTCATAGTCCAATGTTCAGACCACTAGGCCACACTGGCTCTCCCTAAGCTATTAAGCAACTTTTTGGCAACATCTAAATATGTGGTGGTTTAGCTACTCTGCATCCCACCATTGCATAAATCAGTTGCACAATGGGCACTCAGGCCTTGAGCACAGTAATGATTTTTCTGTCCACCAAGTCAAACTTGAGACAAAAGAGATTTTCACACGGGGACTACTGTGCAACTGCGTGAAGATTTTCAGACAACATTGCGATAATTGCATCATTATCCTGCAAATAAAGAGAAATTCTAGCGCTGCTTTTCATTCATAGGAAAGGAGGAAAGTCCCGTGAATTAAAATGGTGCTAGAATTCCTCTTTATTTGTGGGATAATAACACAATTATTGCAACATCAAGCAACGTCATCTGAAAATCTTTGTGCAATTATGCGATAGTGACAGGAGCATCCTGCTATGCTCTCATCACTTTTCCCCAT
>NC_056526.1:34749641-34788175 GCF_019175285.1 Sceloporus undulatus
GTGCGGCCTAAAAATTTTCACACAACTACAAATCTCAGATTCCACAGTTATGAGCCAAAGCAAAGTATTGAGGCCACAGCCACAGCAAATTATTTCTGCAGTTTTTGCCGATTGTTGTTAGCCAGATGTCTAACTTGATGTCCTTTGAGAGGGTTCTCGGATATCCACTTTGTACGTCATCTGAAGACAGCATAGTTGAGTGGTTTACCCGGGTTGTTTCATCTACAAAACGCTCATGCTAAAAAACAAGCAGTTAATTTAAGTCTTATAAGAGCGCAAAACTTGCTGCTTTGCTTTGCATGCTTTTTGCTTTGCTTTTATTTGCTGCACAAACTGCAATTGCTTTGCTGCTTTGCTTTTGCATTTTGCTTGATCTGTGCTGATGCCTTTTTTTTGCTGCTGCCTTTGCTTTTTGCTGGATTGGGCTGCTTGCTGCCATTGCTTCGCAACTTGCTTGCTTGCATTTGTGCAATTCTTTTTTTTTTGCTTGCTTTTGCTGCTGCTTGCATTTGCCATTGCTGCCTGCTGCTGCTGCAACTTTGCTTTGCTGCCTGCATGCCTTTCTGTGCTTCTGGCTGCAAAATTTTCTTTCCCCTCTTCATATCCTTTTCTCTTTCTCTTTTTATGCTGTGCAGAAAGACTTAATACAGTTACCTTCTTGGAAAAAAGAAACTAACTTTATGTAATGAATATACGAAGTGCAATGTATTCTAATATTTTTTTTTCAAGCGATGGTTGACACCAAGGCAGCAGGGAGGAGCAGGGAGCAGCAGACATCCGAGCGAGATCAATGGCGATAGTCTAGAGAAAGAATAGAATAGAGAAATTATTATTGTGTAGGTTGAATTGACCCATCATGGGGGAAAGGAAGGAGGAAATTAACACCTCCAACTCAAAAAAAAAAAAAACTTCGCTGAAACCAGCCCAGTTTATTTTATTCCCAGGGGTTTTTTGACTTTCCTACTCCTTGCAGGAAACATGGGCAATTCTTAAGTTTGGGGATGGGGCGATTTTCTGAGATGATATGGATATATATCAGAGAGAGATAAAGATAAGAGAAAGAAAAGTAATAGATAGAGCTTTTACTGTGTTCATTTTACTGTTGGATTGTGTGGATGCAATTAAAGGAAAGAAAACTCAGCCAAACAGTTCTTACCAATTTTTACTGGCATGAAATCACTTTCCTCTCCCCAGATTGTTTGTTAGTCTGATCTCAAGGTCTGTTAGTCTGATTCCTTTTTTAAACTACATTCACTACTTTCAAGTACATATTATTTTAACAGTTATTGGTTCTTATAATATTTTCTTTTAACTGGTGCTGGTATCTAATTGTCATTGTTTTCCACTTTGATCCCACAGAAGAGAGGGGGGCAGGGGGGCAAAGAAGAAAACCGGCAAAGAAACCATTCTATTGTTTTATTATTGTTATGTAAAATCTCGTGGTTATTATTTTTCCTTATGTCAACTGCAACCCTATTTTTACACTTTATCCTTGAACTCCAAGTCTTCATTATTTTTTATGCTGTTAGCACAGTATCATCTGCATTTCATAAACTGTTGGTGTTCTTTCTCTAATCCTTTTTACGCCTCCTTCTTTTGTACACAGTTAACATCCAGTAACAACTTTTCGTCAACGAGTAAGTAGTGTCAAGGGATCCAAACGAGTAAACAGAAGGCATTCTTCAATTCTCGTCAACTCAGAAAAATCTTTTTGAGCAATCCTTTCAGAGGACTAACGGGATTTTGAGGGGGGGGATTCTGAATATTGTTTTGAGACTAAAGGAGAGTTCAATACTTTGAACAGAAGGATCTTTAGATCTTTAGGCATGTAGGTATTGGTATTGGAGGCATGGAGGCCTTCTGTTTTTCCAGTATTCTTGTTCTCCTGGAAAAGCCAGGGAAACCACATGAAGCCAGACCTCATCACCATTCAAAAGTCTAGAGCAGGGAAGGGGCACATCCAACGTAGGAGAGTAAGGCAAACCCAAACTGTGAAGTGGTAGAGGGACCTGGTGGAACCCGATTTAATTGTTTACTAATTGAAACATTTTTTTTTCAATCCAATTCTGTAAATCCCTATTTAGAAGATAATAAGTCCACTATTGCAACAAACCACCTTTTTGCAAAACCACATTCAGTTCTGTGCTGGGTGGTTAAGCCTCTCTGATCAGTTTGGAGATAACAGCGAAGCAGCTTGTGGGCTGGATGGGAGTTCTTCCACAGATTACATCTGGACTTAAACTAGGAGTTGGAATCCTAGACACGTCCAATCAGCCACACACAAGCCAACGATGAGGATGCTGTGAACTACAACCCACAACATCTGGAGGGCCACCACGATGCCCCCCCCATCTCTGAAGATATCCAGACATTATAAGTCCCTACACACTCCTGTAGACACTAATTCTCTGCATACATCCACCCACAAAAACCATCTTGTACCCTGTAGTGGGCAACTGTGGAAGTCAGGAGCTGGCATTAGTTCTCAGGAGACCTTGGGTGCCTTACCTGTTCCAGGAATGAATGAATGAATTAATATCTTTTTTGCCCTCAGACATCTCTGAGGTACCATGGGGGCATTTTCATCATGTTTGGGTTTTTTTTAAAGGCCTCTCCTGAACTTAAACTGCTGGTTGGGGCAAAATGTGGTGTGAAATGCACTACTCATCCCCTAATGGAAGATTCCAGGACAAAGGAAAACCTGGAAAAAAATTGCAATCCCCCCTTTAACCCTCCTTGGGGATCCGTAGGGTCCTCCACATGTGGGGAAATGCCCTCTGCACTTCCCCAGAGTGCATTTGGGGGCATTCCTAAGTCAAAAACATTTTTTTACCCCTGCAGCTGGGCCACACTTGCTCCTGCCTGTTTGTACACAGGCACGACTCCTGGTCCATCTAGCTCAGTACTGTCTACACGAACTAGCAGTTTTAGAGTTTCCAGTCCAGGATCCTTTCCTGACATGAAATGGGATGTTCTGCACACTGAACTCCCCAACTCTTTGGACACTCTGACCAGGTAACTCTCCCCTGTATATAAATATAACCAATCCAAAAAGCTCATTCACAACATTTGTCAAAGATTCATTTGCCAAAACCGTTTGTTAAAATGAGATTATAAAGTAGTGACAATTATTCACATCATAGCGTCCACTTTGAAAACTATATATGTATACATTTATATGTATATGTGGATGCATGTTGTGCCGTAGATAGTTTTTACTGAATTTAAGCACAAGTAAGCGAACTAAGTGTATTCTCTCTTTCTTCCATTCATCTATGCCTCCAAAAACTGAAGGTTAACTTGGAAAAATTACTTTTTTTGGACAATAATCCAGAATCCGAGCCAACAAGGGGATTCTGGATTTGTACACACAAGAAAACCTCTAGTTCTCCAAACAAATGAGAAACATTACCTCCTGGTTACTTATCCTAACAGGCGTGTTCCTGGAGGTCCAGAGGTCAGACT
Source organism: Sceloporus undulatus (assembly GCF_019175285.1). Classification (NCBI taxonomy): domain Eukaryota; kingdom Metazoa; phylum Chordata; class Lepidosauria; order Squamata; family Phrynosomatidae; genus Sceloporus; species Sceloporus undulatus. The sequence continues at coordinate 34,753,107 of NC_056526.1, forward strand.
GTTAGTAACATGACAGGGTGGCCTGGGTGATCGTAGCTCACAGACTCTGTCCGGGATGTCACCAGCTGCTCTCATCGTCAGCTTCCTCTGAAAAGGTTAAAGAAGGAACATGATGGAATTCAAATATTAAATCGTTTCTCCAATAAAATGGATGGGAAAAACAGGATCATCAAAAGTAGCAAAAAAAAAAAAAAAAAAAAAAAAAGCATCCTGAATATAACATTCCTTCAGTAGAACATGGCTATCCTATCACTTCTTATCTTCTCTTCTCCAGGCTAATGTACTCAGTTCCTAATTCACTCCTCCATAGCCACCTGGTTTTCTTCAGGCAGACATCACCTAAGGCATCTTCTCTTTCCTTCAACATCTTCATGTATTCCTTATGCCTCTAAAGGCAAGCAAAAGAAACGAAGGTTTCTAACACACTTGATTTAACAGTAATTGTTTATCCAGAGATGAGTCAAAAACCAATCCTCCACTGTTTCCTACAGAGCTGATGGTCACTTCCCATTTGTCCAGAGTTCATTTCTCAGGCTCCAGGGCATAAAATGCAGTCAAACAATACACACACACACACTTCTGGGACACACCTTGCTTGCCAGCTTTATCTATCACTTTCTCTACACAACGGGAGTTTAGGGCCAAAGGCCCCCCATCTACCAAATTTCTGGGTAAGGAAAAAAAAACTGGAGGAAACACCAGGAAGGATGCAGCTAATTGCAGAGAACTGTTTTTTCATGCAGGATGTCCTGGTTACTCCCTAGCAGTTTCAGGTATACTAGCGTAGTACTAGACAGCCTTCCTGCCAACCCGGGGAAATGCTTCTGCTAGTTGATATCATCCAACTACTCAGTTTAATTGCTTCTTGTGCTGCTGTTCTTAAGCAAAGCCTTCCTCTTCTTCATATCACTTCACAGGTCACATATAAGTTCTGTTACGAATTCTCTCTTTGTCTTCTGAGCAGGGGCAGGCCCGGAGCCCACCTTGGATTTTGCCATCAGTCAGCCTCCTGTTCACCGTTTTTTTCCTCGCGCGTCTTACCACGGTTTTATCCGCGGGGTCTTGGAAACCACTGCCGCAGATACCAAGGGCACCCTGTATTGCTTGCGGGTTCAACGCTAGGGGCAGAGTTGCAAAAGTGCAAATTCTCTTATTCCCAAGGAAGTAGCAGCTAGGTAAAGCAACCACTGCTTCTTGGATTTTGGAAAAGAAGCACCAGATTACCCTCCAATGTTCTTCTGTTGCATTCAGTATCACACGGCTGGGAATCCCAGGGCTCTCCAGGATGTTATCCTTGATGTTACGGATAAGGAATGCTGGGGAGTTACAGTCCAATATCATTGGAGATACTGTATTTGAAGCTTTGTGGAGTTCTGGATTCTCTTCAGCAAGGAGACTTCCCTCTCAGCTGTTTTGGGTCAGTCAACTGCCTGCAGAACATCTTTGACAAACCTGACACACCAAGTTGGACAGTCACCTCTTCCTTCATCTTCTTTGTTCTTCTTCACGCTTGTGTTTATCTCCTCCATCGCTATTTTCTCCCTCTCACCTTACGTTTGTGGAAGCCGGTCAAGTACTCTCTGGGAAGAGTAAAAGATGCGCGCCATTAGACACAGGGAAAAGACAGCCTTTATTCTCCAACAACTTATTCTGCCATGCTTTACAAGTTACCTGCAACAGCGATTTAGGGGAGGAAAAGTATAAACATTTGCCTGATAAGCTCCCATTGCCCCTGCCATCATGTGAAAGTATATTATTCTTTTTCTGTTTAAATTGTTTTTTATTTTACACATTGTACCCCATTCCTTCTTGAGGGAGGCAGGAAAGAATTATTTTATTATTCTATATTATTATTATTATACATTTTAGTTGATATGCCCTCCAGTCTGAGCTATGCCTCGGAAGCATGGATTAATATTTCTGTATTTACTAGCTTATTTAGTCATTTCCTACATTTTAGTTGATGTCCTCCATTTTCAAGCATCCCTACGAAGCATGGATTTAATATTCCTATGAGTGTTTGTAGCTTTTATAGTCATTCCTACATTTTAGTTAAACACCCTCCACTTTAAGCATGCCTAAGAAGTATGGATTTCATATTCTACTGAGTATTTAGTACTTTTATTTATCACTCCTACATTTTGCTCCTCCAGCTTGAGTATGCCTAAGAGCATAGCTTTAAACATTTCTATGAGTATTTTGTAGTTTTTGTTGCTATTCCTACATTTTAACTTGAATGTCCTCCATTTTGACCATGCCAAGAAGCATGGATTTAATATGTTAGCATTTAGTCAGCTTATTAAGTCATTCCTATCCATTTAGCTCCTCCATTTTGCCCATGCCTAAGAGCATGGATTTCAAATGTATGCATTTAGTAGCTTTTATTAGTCATTCCTACATTTTCGCTCTCCATTTTGGGCATGCCTAAGGGCATGGACTTAGGGACAACAAACAAACTGCAGAAATAATCCAGTTTGAGACTTGCTTGAGCTGCCTGGTCACAGGCTAGGGAATTCTGAAGCTAGTTTAGGAGACGTTTATTCTTCAGAGAGAGCTCTGGTGCCACAATAAACTACATTTCCCAGGATTCCCTAGCACTGAGCCAGGGCCGTTCAAGCGCTTCACCGATGGCTTGTTTCTGCAGTGTTTTGGCCCTTCTTCGAGGCTGCTTGCTCCCTCACTCACCCCGCCTCTCCTCGTCGAGCCAACCACCCTCCGGAGGGTTGCGGGTCCTTCCCTATTGCTTTCTTCTTGCGGCCCATGACGACGGGCTCCCATAAACCCAGCCTGGCTTCCTATCCTCCTCAGAGCCGGCCCCGAAAGGCCTGGCGCCCGCTCTTCCGCCGCTCTAAAGGCTCCATTAAGGCCCCCTCAGGCCCATTTTGCCTCAGGGAGCCAGGGGGATTGAGGCTCCGTCTCAAGCACTGTATAAATCATACACACTTCTTAAGTTGCCATGGTCCTATTGAATGCTAAATGAGGCTTCTTCTTGGGCAATGCTCAAAATGGAGGACGTGGAAGGAAAATGGGAGGACATGGCCAAAAAAAGCTGGAACATCCATAGAAATGTTAAATGTGGCTTCTTGGGCAATGCTCAAAATGGAGGATATCAAGAAGATGGAGGCATGACCAAATTAAAGCTAAAAATACTCCGAAAATATAAATCTGTGTGCTCAGGTGTGCTCAGATAGGGTTGCCATAAGGCAGACCTCCAAAACTGGGACAAATGTAGGACAAATGTAGGGCCACATTTTCTCAAATGTAGGCCACGTTTTTAAACAATGGAGGACACATGAAAAAAATTGATAATTTTTTAAAAATTTTAATTAAATGCATTTTTCTTAGGGCATGCTCCAAAAGGAGGACATTTTGGCATTATCCTGACAGAGGCTGAAATGTACTTCTCTTTCTGGCCAAACACCCCCCCCCCAATTCTAAAGTACATTTCCACTCCCAAGCAGGCCATAGCATTTGCAAGTCACAGGCAGACCCTTATGCCATTGCAAACTACATTCCACTTCACAGAAGGCATAGCATTTGCAAGATCACAGGCAGACCCTTATGCCATTGCACAACTACATTCCCACTCCCAAGCCTTCTTAGCAATCCCCCCTTCCCTTTTCCTTGCCCCTCCAACCCCCCCAAACCCCCACCCCCTCTTTTCCCAGGTATGTCTCAAACTTAGAGGGATTTATGGGACAGATCCAAGCCTTTTTTCTATTCTAATGGGGGCAAAGCCTTGAGAAGCCTGGACCCCTGAGAATAAGGGAGGGGGCTTAGCGAGAGGAAGAAAAAGAAGCTGAGGAGGGGGAAGAAAGAAGGAAGAAAGGAGAGGAGGAAAGAGGAGGGGAAAGGAGGAGGAAAAAACATAAACATAATAAGAAGAGAAGGAGGGGAAGAGAAAGGGGGACGCAGCTCGCCTGAATGTAAATCCTCCCTGCATGGTGTTGCCCAAATAAGGAAGCAGAGGGCTGGCCAATAGAGGCAGGCAGTGCAGCAGACCCCGCCCCAGCTGTTTCAGTCGTCCTGCTGCTTGCTCCAAACATCTGACCTGCACAGCACTCTCTAGAAGGCAGGCAGCAGCCCTGGGAGCTCAGAGTTGGGCAGCCACCCGGGTGTGGGGTCGGGGTCGGGAAGGGACCGGGCACGCCCCCCAGGGGGCGGGAAAATCCCGCCCACCAGCGTGAAATGGCAAGCCTACACAGTGAGAGAAAATGGGAGTCCTTTCCACTCCCAGAACTCAACTCCCATCATGCAATGCGGGAAGAGCGAGCCTCACGTGACAGAAATGGGAGTCTTTCCCACTCCCAGAACTTCAACTCCCATCATGCAATGCAGGGGGAAGAGCGAGCCTCACGTGACAGAAACTGGGGCGTCTTCCCACTCCCAGAACTTTCAACTCCCAGGAATCAATGCGGAAAAAGCGCGCCTCACGTGACAGAAAATGGGAGTCCTTCCCACTCCCAGAAATTTCAACTCCCAGCAAGCATTGCGGGAAAAGCGAGCCTCAGTGACAGAAATGGGAGTCCTTTCCCACTCCCATAGAACTGCAATTCCCCGATGCAATGCGGGAAAAGCCAGCCTCACGTGACAGAAAATGGAGTCCTTACCCACTCCCAGAACTTCAACCTCCCAGGAAGCATTGCGGGAGAAAAGCGCGCCTCACGTGACAGGAAATCGGAGTCCTTTCCCACTCCCAGAACTGCAATTCCCACATGCAATGCGGGAAAAGCCCGCCTCAAGTGACAGAAAATGGGAGTCCTACCCACTCCCAGAACTTCAATCCCCGCAAGCATTGCGGGAAAAGCGCGCCTCACGTGACAGAAAATCGAGTCCTTTCCCACTCCCAGAACTGCAATTCCCAGCATGCCATCGGGAAAAGCCAGCCTCACGTGACAGAAAATGGGAGTCCTTTCCCACTCCAGAACTTCAACTCCAGCATGCACCGAGGGAAAGCGCGCCCCCGTGACAGAAAATGGGAGTCCTTTCCCACTCCAGAACTTCAACTCCCAGCATGCAATGCGGGAAAAGCGAGCCTCACGTGACAGAAATGGAGTCCTTTCCCACTCCCAGAACTTCACACTCCCAGAATGCAATGCGGGAAAAGCGAGCCCTCACATGACAGAAAATGGAGTCATTCCCACTCCCAGAACTTCAACTCCCAGCAAGCATTGCGGGAAAAGCGAGCCTCACGTGACAGAAATGGGAGTCCTTCCCATCCCCGAACTTCAACTCCCAGCATGCAAGGGCGAAAAACAAGCCTCACGTGACAGAAAACGGGAGTCCTTTCCCCACTCCCAGAACTTCAACTCCCAGATGCTGCATGCGGGCAAAAGCGAGCCTCAGTGACGAAAAATGGGAGTCATTTCCCACTCCCCGAACTTCAACTCCCAGCAGCATTGCGGGAAAAGCGAGCCTCAGTGACAGAAAATGGGAGTCCTTTCCCACTCCCAGAACTTCAACTCCCAGCAAGCATTTCGGAAAGCGAGCCTCACGTGACAGAAATGGGAGTCCTTTCCCACTCCCAGAACTTCAACTCCCAGCATGCAATGGGGAAAAGCGAGCCTCACGTGACAGAAAACGGAGTCTTTCCCCCTCCCAGAACTTCAATTCCCAGCATGCACCGAGGGAAGCGAGCCTCACGTGACAGAAATGGGAGTCCTTTCCCATCCCCGAACTGCATTCCCAGCATGCAATGCGGGAAAAGAGGCCTCACGTGACAGAAAACGGGGTCCTTTCCCACTCCCAGAACTTCAACTCCCAGCATGCAATGCGGGAAAAGCGGCCTCCACGTGACAGAAAATGGGAGTCATTTCCCACTCCCGGAACTTCCACTCCCAGCAAGCATGCGGGAAAAGCGAGCCTCACGTGACAGAAATTGGGAGTCCTTTCCCACTCCCAGAACTTCAACTCCCAGCATGCAATGCGGGAAAAGAGAGCCTCACGTGACAGAAAATTGGGAGTCCTTTCCCACTCCCAGAATCAACTCCCAGATGCAACGCGGGAAAAGTATGACTCAGCGTGACAGTAAATGGGGTCCTTTCCCACTCCCAGCCATGCAATTCCAGCATGCAATGCCGGAAAGCGAGCCTCACGTGACAGAAAACGGGAGTCCTTTTCCCCACTCCCAGAACTTAACTCCCAGCCTGCAATGCGAGAAAAGCATACCTCCACGTGACAGAAAACGGAGTCCTTTCCCCAATCCAGACTTCAACTCCCAGAATGCAATGCGGGAAAAAGCGAGCCTCACGTGACAGAAAATGGGGATTCCTTTCCCACTCCCAGAACTTCAAACTCCCAGCAGCATTGCGGGAAAAGCATGGACTCACATGGACAGAAATAGGATCCTTTTCCAACCCAGAACTTCAACTCCCCAGCATGCAATGGCGGGAAAAACGAACCTCACGTGACGAATTGGAGTCCTTTCCCATCCCAGACTGCCCTTCCAGCATGCAATCTGGGGAAAACCACGCCTCACGTGACAGGAAAAGGGAGTCCTTCCCGTCCCAGACTTAACTCCCGCACGCAAAACGCGGGAGAAAAGGCAAAGCACGCGTCACGTGACAAAAAATTGGAGTCCTTTCCACTCCCAGAACTCAACTCCCAGGAGCAATGCGGGAAAAGCACGCCTCACATGACAGAAAATGGGGAGTCCTTTCCCACTCCCAGCACTTCAACTCCCAGCAAGCTTGCGGGAAAAAGGCGACTACGTGACAGAAAAATAGGACTCCTTTTCCACTCCCGCACTTCAACTCCCATAATGCACCGAGGGACAAGCATTTACCTCACGTGCAGAAAAGGGAGTCCTTTCCCAACTACAGAACTTAACTCCCAGCATGCCAATGCGGGAAAAACGAACCTCACGTGACAGAATAATGGAGTCCTTTCCCACTCCCAGAACTGCAATTCCCAGCCTGCAATTATTGGGAAAAACCAGCCTCACAGTGACATGAAAATGGGAGTCCTTTCCCAGTCCCAGAACTACAACTCCCAGCAAGCAAAGCGGGAAAAGGCACACGTCACGTGACAAAAAAATTGGAGTCCTTTCCCCCTCCCAGAACTTCAACTCCCCGAAGCAATGCGGGAAAACGCACCCCACGTGACCGAAATTCGGAGTCTTTCCACTCCCCGAAACTTGCAATTCCCAGCATTGCATGCGGGAAAACCAGCCTCACTTGACAGAAAATGGGAGTCTACCTCCCAGACCTTCAACTCCCAGCCTGGAATGTGGGAAAAGGTAGCCTCACGTGACAGAAATGGGAGTCTTTTTCCATTCCCAGAACTTCACTCCCAGCATGCACCGAGGGAAAAGCGAGCGTCACGTGACAGAAACTGGAGTCTTCCCAGTCCCCAGACCTTCAACTCCCAGCCTGCCATGCGGGAAGATGGAGCCCTCACGTGACAGAAAATGAGTCAATTCTGGGAGTGGGAAACGGACTCCGATTTTCTTTCACGTGAGGCTCGCTTTCCGCATGCCATGCTGGGAGTTGAGGTTTGGGGTGGGAAAGGACCCGATTCTGTCACGGAGGCTCGCTTTTCCCTCTGTGCTCTTGCTGGGAATTGAATTTCGGGAGTGGGGAAATGGCTCCCAATTCTGTCACGCGAGGCTCGCTTTCCGCATGCTTGCGGAATGAATTTCTGGTAGAGGGGATAGGACTCCATTTTCTGCCCGTGAGAACTCGCTTTTCCCGCATTGCATGCTGGGATGAAGTTCTGGGAGTGGGCTTTTTAGGACCCATTCTGTCACGTGATGTATTGACTTTTCTGCATTGCATGCTGGGAGTTGAAGTTCTGGGAGTGGGAAAGGACTCCAATTTCTGTCACGGGAGGCTCGCTTTTCCCGCATGCATGCTGGGAATTGAAGTTTGGGATTGGGATAGGCCTCCCTTTTCTGTCACGTGAGACTCGCTTTTCCCGCATTGCATTGCTGGCGTTAGTTCAGGGCGTGGGAAGGACTTCCCAATTTCTGTCAATTGCGGGCTCGCTCTTTTCCCGCATGCAGCGTGAATTGAATTCTGGGCGTGGGAAAGGACTCCCTTTTCTGTCACGTTGAGACTCCTTTTCCCGCATGCATGTGGGCATTGAAGTTCTGGAGTGGAAAGGACTACCATTTTCGTCACGTGAGGCTCCTTTTTCCCTCGGCGCCTGCTGGATGTTGAAGTTCTGGAGTGGGATAAGGACTACCACTTTCTGTCACGTGAGGCTCCTTTTCCCTCGGTTGCATGCTGGGCGTTGAAGTTCTGGGAGTGGGCCAAGGATCCCATTTTCTGTCCGTGATCTATCCTTTTCTCGCATGCATGTGGTCGTTGAAGTCTGGGAGTGGGAAAGGACTCCAATATCTGTCACCGTTGAGGCTCGCTTTCCTGCATTGCATGCTGGGGCAGTTGAAGTTCTGGGAGTGGGAAAAAGTACTCCATTTCTGTCACATGAAGGCTCTCTTTTCCCTCGGGTGCTCCTGGGAGTTGAAGTTTCTGGCGTGGGAAAGGACTCCCAATTTTTCCTGTCACTGAGGCTCGCTTTTCCCGCATTGCATGCTGGGCGTTGAATATTCTGGGGAGTGGGAAAGGACTCCCAATTTCGTCACGTGAGGGCTCGATTTTCCCGACATTGCCTTGCTGGAATTGAAGTTCTGGGAGTGGAAAGACTCACAGTTTCTGTCGAGTTGAGGCTCGCTAATTCACAGCATTGCTTGCTGGGAATTGAAGTTTGTGGCCGTGGGATAGCCCCATTTTCTGTCCACGTGGAGACTCGACTTTTCCCTCATTGCATGATGGAGTCTTGAACGCTTCCGGGAGTGGGAAAAGGATCCATTTCTGTCACGTGAGGCTCGCTTTTCACGCAATTGCTGCTGGGAATTGAAGTTCTGGGAGTGGAAAAGGACTCCATTTCTGTCACGTGAGACTCGTTTTCCCGCATTGAATGCTGGGAGTGAGTTCTGGGAGGGGAAAGGCTCCCATTTTTCTGTTTCAGTGAGATGAGCATCCTTTTTCTCGGGCATTGCATGCTGGGAGTTGAAGTTCTGGGAGTGGGAAAGGACTCCCAATGTCTGTTCACGTGAGGCTCGCCTTTTCCTGCATTGCATGCGGGCGTTGAAGTTTCTGGGAGTGGACAGGACTCATTTTCTGTCACATGAGGCTCGCTTTTCCCTCGGTGCCTCCTGAGTTGAAGTTCTGGGAGTGGCAAAGGACTCCCAATTTCTCGTCAAGTGAGGCTCGATTTTCCAGACTGGCATGATGGCGGTTGAAGTTATGGGAGTGGGAAAGCTCCCAATTCTGTCACCGTGAGGCTACGCTTTTCCCGCCATTTGCTTGCTGGGAATTGAAGTTCTGGGAGTGGAAAGGCCCCTCCCAGTTTCTGTCACGTGAGGCTCGCTTTTCCCGCCTTGCTTGCTGGGACTTGAAGTTCTGGGAGTGGTATAGGAATCCCATTTTCTTTGTCACGTGAGACTTGCTTTTCCCGCATTGCATGCGGAGTTGAGTTCTGGGAGTGGGAACTGAACTCCCAATTTCTGTCACGTGAGGCTCGCTCTGTTCCGCCATTGACATGCTGGGGAATTGAAGTGTCTGGGAGGGGAAAGTGACTCCCATTTTTCTGTCACGTGAGGGCTGCTTTCCCCGCCATTGCATGTGGGAGTTGTTGAAGTTTACTGAGAGTGGAAAGGACTCCAATTTTCTGTCACGTGAGGCTCCTTTTTCCCTGGTGCATGCTGGAGTGAAGTTCTTGGAGTGGAAAGGCTCCCATTTTCTGTTCACGTGAGACTCGCCTTTTCCCGGCATTGCTTGCTGGGAATTGAGAAGTTTCTGGGAGTGGGATAGGACTCCCATTTTCTGTCACGTGAGATCGCTTTTTTCCCGAATTGCATGCTGGGAATTGAAGTTCTGGGTAGTGGGGAAGAAAGGACTCTCATTTCTGTCACGTGAGGTATGCTTTTCTCGCATTGCATGCTGGATTGGAAGTTCTGGGAGTGGAAAGGACTCCCAATGTCTGTCACGTGAGGCTCGCTTTTCCCCGCATGCATGGGAGTTGACGTTCTGGGAGTGGGAAAGGCCTCCCATTTTTCACCATGACGGCTCGCTTTCCCTCGGTGATCCGGAGTTTAAGTTCTGGGAGTGGAAAGGACTTCCAATTTCTTGTCACGTGTCGAGGCTCGCTTTTCCCGCTATTTGCTTGATGGACATTGAAGTTCTGGGAGTGGAAGGAAAGGACTCCCAATTTCTTGTCCCGTGAGGCTCGCTTTATTTTCCCGCATTGCATGGCTGTGACTTTGAAAGGTTCTGGGAGGGGATAGGACCATTTTCTGTCACGTCGAGAGACTCGTTTTCCCGCATTGCATGCTGGGAGTTGAAGTTCTGGGAGTGGGAACGGACTCCCCTTTTCTGTCCCGTGGGGCTCCCTTTTCCCTCCCGTGCCATGCTGGGATGTTTGAAGTTCTGGGCCGTGGGCAATGACTCCCATTTCTTTGATCAAGTGAGCTATCCTTTTCTCGCATTGCATGCTGCGGAGTTGAAAGTTCTGGGAGCGGGAAAGGACTCCCACTTCTGTCACGTGAGGCTCGCTTTTCCCGCATTGTTCCTGGGAATTGTATTTTCTGTGAGTGGGAAAGGACTCCCATTTTCGTCACGTGAGGGGCTCGCTTTTCCCGCATTGCATGCTGGGAAATTGAGTTTCTGGAGTGGGAAAGGACTCCCATTTCTGTCAGTGAGACTCGCTTTCCCGCTTTGCAGCTGAATTGACAGTTCCCCGGGAGTGGGAAAGGACTCCCAATTTCGTCACGTGTGGTCGCTTTTCCCGCCATTGCATTACTGGGACTTGACGTTCTGGGCGTGGGATAGGACTCCCATTTTCTGTCACGTGAGACTCGCTTTTCCCTCCATTTGCATGCTGGGAGTTGAGTTCCGGGAGCTGGAAAGGACTCCCACTTCTGTCACGTGAGGCTCGCTTTTCCCGCATTGCATGCTGGGAATTGAAGTTTTTCTGGGAGTGGTGATAGGACTCCCCTTTTCTGTCCCGTGAGACTCGTTTTCCCACATTGCAGCGGGGCGTTGACGTTCCGGGCGCCTAGTGGGAAAGGACTCCCAATTTCTGTCACGTGAAGGGCCGCTTTTCCCGCATTGCAGCTGTGAATTGAAGTTCTGGGAGTGGGAACGGCCTCCCATTTTCGTTCACGTGAGACTCGCTTTCCGCATTGCATTGCTGGGAGTTGAGTTCTGGGGTGGGAACGGCAACTCCCATCTTTCTGTCCGTGGGCTCGCTTTTTCCCGATGCATGCTGGGAATTGAAGTTCTGGGAGTGGAAAGGACTCCCATTTTCTTGTCAAGTTGAGGCTCGCTTTTCCCGCATGATGCTGGGGATTGACGTTCTGGGAGTGGGAAAGGACTCCCATTTTCTGTCACGTGAGCTGCTTTTCCCTCGGTGATGCTGGGAGTGAAGTTTGGGCGTGGGAAAGGACTCCATTTTCTGTCACGTGGGCTCCCTTTTCCCTCGGTTGCATGCTGGAGTTGAAGTTCTGGGAGTGGGATGGAAGGGACTCCATTTTCTGTCACGTGAGCTATCCTTTTCTCGCCTTGCATGCTGGCGTTGAAGTTCTGGGAGTGGGAAAGGACTCCCAATGTCTGTCACGTGAGGCTCGCTTTTCCCGCATTGCATGCGGGAGTTTGAAGGGGGGAGTCTGGGAGTGGGAAAGGACTCCCATTTCTGTCACATTGCGGCTCGCTTTTCCCTCGGTGCATTCCTGCGGAGTTGACGTTCTGGGAGTGGGAACAGGAACTCCACATTCTCGTCACGTGAGGCTCGCTTTTCCCGCATTGCATGCTGGGGGAGTTGAAGTTTGGGAGTGGGGAAAGGACTCCCATCCTTCTGTCACGTGAGGCTGCTTTCCCGCATTGCTTGCTGGAGAATTGTGAAGTTATTTATGGGAGTGGGATAAGGAACTCCCAGTTTCTGTCACGTGACGGCTCGCTTTTACGCTTGCTTGCATTGGGATTGAAGGTTCTGGGGAGTGGGGGACTCCCATCTTTCTGCCACGTGAGACTCGCTTTTCCCGCATTGCATGTGGGAGTGAAGTTCTGGGAGTGGGAAAGGACTCCCAATTTCTGTCACGTGAGGCTCGATGTTCCCGCATGCTTGCTGGGCATTGAAGTTCTGGCAGGGGGATGGAACTCCCATTTCTGTCACGGAGACTCGCTTTTCCCTCATTGAATTGCTGGGACGTTGAAGTTCCGGGAGTGGGAAATGACTCCCATTTTCTGTCACGTGAGCCTCGCTTTTCCCGCATTGCACTGCTGGGGTTGAACGTTCTGGAGTGGGAAAGGACTCCCCATTTTCTGTCACGTGAGGCTCCCTTTTCCTCCGCTGCATGCTGGGAGTTGAATTTCCTGGGAGTGGGAAGGATCCATTTTCTGTCACGTGAGCTATCTTTTCTCGCATTGGCATGTGGGACTGAATAGTTCTAGGGAGTGGGAAAGGACTCCCAATTTCTGTCACGGAGGAGCTTTTCCCGCCATTGCCTGCGGGAATTGTAGTTCTGTGAGTGGGAAACTGAGACTCCCCTTTTCGTCACGTGCGGCTCGCTTTTCCCGGCATTGCAGCCGGGAATTGAAGGTTCGGGAGTGGGAAGACTCCCATTTTCTGTCACGTGGTGAGACTCGCTTTTCCCGCATGCATGCTGGGAATTGAAGTTCTGGAGTGGAAAGGACTCCCATTTCTGTCACTGTGAGACTTGCTTTCCCGCATGCCCGCTGGGAATTGAAGTCTGTTGAGTGGTAAAGGACCTCCCATTTTCTGTCACGTGAGACTCGCTTTCCCAGCATTGCCATGCGGGAATTTGAAGTTCTGGGAGGGGAAAGGACTCCCATTTCTGTACGTGAGACTCGCTTTTCCGCATTGCATGCCTGGGAATTGAAGTTCTGGGTGTGGGAACGGACTCAATTTTTGTCAGTGAGGACTCGCTTTTCCGAATTGATGCTGGGAGGTGTAGTTCTGGGACAGTGGGAAAGGACTCCCATTTTCTGTCCGTGAGACTCGCTTTTTCCCGCATTGCATGCTGGGAATTGGAAGTTTGGGGCTGGTAGGAAAGACTCCCATTTTCTGTCACGTTGAGACTCGATTTCTCCCGCATTCGAATGCTGGGAGTTGAAGTTCTGGGCGAGGGAAGGACTCCATTTCTGTCACCTTGGCGACTCACTTTCCAGCCTTGCATGCGGGACTTGAAGTTCTGGGGAGCTGGGAACGGGATCCATTTTCGTCAGTGAGGTATGCTTTTCTGCATTGCATGCTGGGTGGAAGTTCTGGGAATTGGGGAAAAGGACCCCTTTCCCCAATGTCTGTCACGTTAGCTCGCTTTTCCGCATGTGCTGGAGTTGAAGTTCTGGGAGCTTGGGAAAGGACTCCCCATTTCTGTCAAGTGAGGCTCTCTTTTCCCTAGGTGCATCCTGGGAGTTGTGAGTTCGGGAGTGGGAAAGGCTCCCATTTTCTGTCACGTTGAGGTCGATTTTTCCCTCGGTGCATTCCTGGGAGTTTTGAAGTCTGGGAGTGGGAAAGGAAATCCCATTTTCTGTCAGTGAAGCTCGCTTTTCCCGCATTGCATGTGGGAATGAAGTTCTGGGAGTGGGAAAGGGACTCCCCAATTTCTGTCACGTGAGGCTCGCTTTTCCCGCATTGCTTGTGGGAATTGAGTTCTGGGAGTGGGATAGGATCCCATTGCTGTCACGGAGAACGCTTTTCCCGCACTGCATGCTGGGAAGTTGAAGTCTGGGGTGGGAACGTATCCAATTTCTGTCAGTGATGGCTCGCTGTTCCCTCATATGCTTGCTGGGGGAATTGAATTTCTGGCAGTGGAGTAGGACTCCCATTTCTGTCACGTGAGACTCGCTTTTCCCGCACTGCATGCTGGGAGGAATTGACAGTTCGGTGAAGTGGGATCGGACTCCCCATTTTATGTCCGTGAGGACCGCTTTTCCCTCATTGCATGCTGGGGAATTGAAGTTTGGGAAGTGGGATAGGACCCATTTTCTGTTCATGTGAGGCTTGCTTTTCTGCATTTGCCATGCTGGGGTTGAAGTTTGGAGTGGGAAAGGACTCCATTTTCTGTCACGTGAGCTTGCGTTTCCCGCATTGTGTGGGAATTGAAGTTCTGGGAGTGGGAAAGGACTTCCCATTTTCTGTCAGTGCTGGCTTGCGTTTACATCGGTTTGCATGCTGGTAGTTGACGTTTTGGGACTGGAAAGGACTCCCATTTTCTTTCACGTGAGGCTCCCTTTTCCCTCGGGTGCATGTGAGAGGTGAAGTTCTGGGAGTGGGAAAGGACCCCATTTTCTGGTCACGTGAGGCTCTCCCTTTTCTCGCATTGCATGTGGGAGTTGAAGTCTGGGAGTGGGAAAAGGACTCCCATTTCTGTCACGTTGAGGCTCTCTTTCCCGCTTGCATGCTGGGTGAGTTTTGGGAGTGGGAAATGACTACCATTTTCTGTCCTGTGAGGCTCGCTTTTCCCGCATTGCTCTGGAGAGTTTACGTTCTGGGGAGTTGGGAAAGGGCCCCCACTTTTTGTCACATGAGGCTCGCTTTCCAGATTGCCTGCTGGAATTGACGTTCGGGAGAGTGGGATAGGCCTCCATTTCTGTCACGTGAGGTGAGGTCTCGCTTTTCCCGCATGCATGCTGGGAATTGAAGCAGTTTTGGGAGTGGGAAAGACTCCCATTTCTGTCACGTGGGAGGCTCGCTTTCTCGCATTGCATGTGAGTTGAAGTTTCTGGGAGTGGAAAAGGACTCCCATTTTCTGTCAGTTGGGCTCGCTTTACCGATTGCTCCTGGGAATTTACGTCTGGGAGTGGGAAAGGACTCCATTTTTGTAGTGAGGCTCGCTTTCCCACATTGCAGCTGGGAATCTTGAAGTTCTGGGAGTGGGAAGGACTCCCATTTTGTACGTGTAGGGTTGCCTAAGTCAGGAGCTCCAACCGGCGACAAATGTAGACAAATGTAGGGCAACATTTTCACATGTAGGACACATTTAATAAAAATGGAGGACGTGCAAAAAAATTGCGGCTTTGTAAAATGTTAATATAAATGCTGTTTTTTAAATGCATGATCACAACTGGAGACATTTGGGGCATTATTCTTAGACCGTATGGCAGGAAATGTATTGCCCTCGGGTTCAATGTTACTTCTCGAAGTGTTTTACTTGGTCAAGGACGGTTGGTTTTTTTTCTTCACTGCGCACTTGCGTTTTGTAACAAATCCCAGCAAGTTACATGGCCGTTGCTCAGAGGCTTGTTGCTATCAATATCACCATCATCATCATCCTCATCATTCCTCATCATCACTATAATGTCCAAAAAGGCGACTGTTAGCATTCAAAATCGCATCCTACATCCACAGGGAACATGCACTTTCCATATCTTTAATAATAACAAAGAATCGGGAAAAAATATAAAAAAACAAGCAGGGGTTGTATATATTTCTTAAAAAATGTAAATAAAATAAACAAGCCTAATAACAATTAATTGAAAATAAAATAAAAAACAATAATAAACATTAATGACTACAATAAAACAAGCAATAATAAAAATTCATGAAATAAAATAAAACAACAAGCAATAATAAAATTAATGAAATAAACACAAGCAATAATAACACCTTAATGACCTCTAAATAAAACAAGCAAAATTACAAATAATAAATAAAAACACGCAATAATAAAAAAATTACTGAATAAAATCAACCAAGCAATATACAAACCATTAAAGAAATAAAAAAGGCAAAATAAAAATTATAAAATAAAAAAAGCAACTAATAAAAATTAAAGAAAAAAAAACCGCAATAATAAAAAATTAATTAATAAAATAAAAAAACAACAATAATAAAAAATTAAGAAATAAAATAAAACAAGCACTAATAAAAATTAAAGAAATAAAAAAAGCAATAATAAAAATTAATAAAAATAAGTATTTTATTTTTAAAATACTTTAAAAAAACCCCAAAACAAGGCAGACCTAATGGCCACTGACTCAGCTTTCCTCCTCCTCCTTCGCCCCAACTTCTGCCTGGCCTCTCAAGGCACCCTTCCTTCCCTGGCTCTTCCTCCTCCTCCTCCTCCTCCTTCGTCCCCAATTCTGCCCCTGCGCTTAAAGGTACCCTCATACGGCTCCTTCTCCTCCTCCCTCCTACCCTCCTGTCCCTTAGGGATGTCTGGCGTGCGCTGCGCGGGGAGGACGCTGGGCAGGTGCCGCGCGTGCGCGCGGACGGGAGAGAGAGAGAAGCTGGGCAGTGAGACGCGCTGACCGCTGGGCCCCTGCTGAGGCCTGGGCACCAGCGCGGTCCGAGGAGCACGTCTTCTTTGGAAGTGGCCAAGCCTTGGCTGGCCAAAGCAAGGGATGAGCTCCTGTTTTTGGAGCCCGTGAGGCGCTCTGCGCGAGAAGCCCTGACGGAGGTGACGGCGGCGCTTTGCCGACAGAGGGAGGAGCAGACCCCAAAAACGGGCACAAGGTTGCTGTGGGGGCCCCCCCAAACCGGGCCTGACCGTGATGGGCCCCCCAACCGCGTGGATTGTCACGGGGCGCCGGTTTATTCCTCCTTTCTTTTTTTTTCTCTTTTGGCATCCCTACCCAGAGGCCTACACACAACAAAATTGCTACTCCGTTTTAGTCTGGGGGGAAACTTTACAGTGCTGAACTATTTTGAGGAAGGGTTACTTTGGAAAGCTCTTTCAGTCTTCACAAAAACTCCAGACTGAAAGCCCTTTAAAAAAAAGGTTTCCTCAAAAGAAAGCCAGTGGCCAAAAGTTACAATAGGGGAAAAATCAAACTCTACACAAGATTACCAGTCACAATTTTGCCACTTTTTCAGATCCAGCTTCCAGCCAGATCATCATGAATGTGTTGTTGCTGCCTCCAGTCAGGCTTGAAGTATGGTGGACCCTGTGTATGAGACAATCTCCCAAGGCCCTTACCATATCATTGCTTTGGTATTGTAGATAAAGAGTTTCTCATTAATGATGCTCTGTTCTTGTACTTTGGTTTTTACCCTGCTTCTGCTTTGTCATAATCAGCACAATTTGATTTGCCCCACTGGGGCTCCAGTGCCCCATGGGGCGAGACTTCACGCTGCCACAGGGGCGCTGGCCCAAGACAAAAAGTCAGTTCAAAGCTACAAACCAGTAGGAGGATGTTCAAAAAAATGAAAAGATGACATCAAGCTCTCCTGTTGAAAACACATTTATCAGGCTTCTAATTTCACTAGGAACACGTCTGGTCAGGTACCATGAGTCATACGGTAAATATACACTTGCCTCCAATGCGTAATGGGCCTATCATCACTTAGATGGTTTTATTTCCTTTCAAGTATAACACAAAACTCGTTGGTTTATTTTCATGCTGACCACAGTGAGATGGACAAATACATGTATTCTAATATTAAAAGTAGGCATACAGGCCACCAACCTGTTATTCACGGATCTGTGTTCATCCATCATCCCCTTTATGATAGTAACCATGGAGCGATTTTAGACATGCAGATTGGAGAACAGTTGGCCGTTGTAGGTCCAATAACTACACATTGCCAAGCTCTGATGATATACAGATTTCACCTTCTCTATCATTTTTGCTCATGCTTGGAGATCTAATTACTCTGAGTGGGCTGTCTGCCTGTGAGCTTCACGACAGAAAGGTGTGTGATAGACAATTGCTGTTAAAACACTGTGCCACTTAGAATTACAAGAATGCCAGAATATGAGTATCACAACTTCTCCCCCCGCTGTTACTGTAAACCTTACAGATTCTCATGACCAAAAAGGTTTTCTATTGTTTTGCTTTTATTTTTTATTTTTTACTGTGTATCAATTCAGTTTACATGGAAAGACTATTCAAAACTGCTTCCTACATGGTATAGCAAAAAAAGCCAGGCCGATAGTAAGTATACATAACCTCTCCTTAGATCTAACGGCAAAAAGCAAAAATGAACCCCCCTACTTGGGATGTACCAATTCTCTATATGCCTTGCAGAAAGAGTCTTAGACAACTGATGAAACAGCCTGTTTTTGGATTTACTTGCATGTGGTGAGTCCTGGTTTTTTTGGACCACTATAACAGGCTATGTCAGCTGCATCCTTGTATATTTAAACAAAACACACAGCCACATTCAAGATTTATGTCCACTGTCCAAGGCAGGGGCAAACATAACTTGTCGGTCCTGGGGCTAACTTCTGGCCCTCCCTGAGGTTCCTCTCGCGTTCCTAAAAGTGCTTCTCCTTGTTTGGTGTCAACCGTAATGTGTAGTTCACCCCTTTCTATGTTTTCTATGCTGTTGTTAAAAAAACTTAAATGCACCTCAAGCTTTATTTTCCAATTAAGAGCCTAAGCTAAACTATTGCTGGTTGTTTTTGGTTGTAAACTTGCCATGTGGCTCTCTTTACCACTGGAACGTCCTCCCTTTCCCCACGTGCATGTACATAAACATCCAGAAATTTTTATTTGGCTCTCAGTCAGAGAAAGGGTTCCATCCTTCAACAGAGAGTTCATGGGGTCAAGCTCTGAGGAATTGCCCCCCACATAAGAATTCTGTACTGACAACTGAAAGTTTCCTCTGGTTCTCAGATTTCTAGCATTGCAATAACTTCCTTCAATCGAGCATTCAGGCAATACAATATTTAGACATCCAACAAGGGTCTGAACATTACTTAGAGAATGCAAACACAAGCAAGCATCACAGTGCTCTAGATGTGACTGATTCTTGTGCGTTTGTCTCACTCTCAAACCAATGCTTAGAAATTTGAGGAAGTGCGGAAAAATAAATTATACTCAGGAACCGCAGAATTCTTATCTGAAGGAGCAACATCCTTATTCTGCCTCTCTCCTGTAGCTAAGCCACTAAACCATAACCTATCATCTGCAGTCGGCCTATCTAACATATTAGACCAATATATACCTAATAAGCTTCCGGGATCCATATACTAACCTTACTACATTATCATGTCCTTGTCATCTCTCGGACAACTAAAGCTTCTTTGTTGGGAGTGCATCTTCAGTCAGCGAACACCATACAAATCCAAAACAACAACACACAACCCAACAAACAACTATATCTTCTGATAACTGAAGTTCAGCACTTAGATACCTCCATTAAAGTCTGGACTAGAAACCCAGACAAAATTAACACCCTACACTGCAAGTCGGTAGCTACCAGTTGCCACTGTTTTGAGTCCACATGTTCTTTGGACCTACATTTGCGTCAGCCCAGGAACCTGGACAATTTTGGAAAGGTTGAAGTCACAAAACCTTCGGAGGATTAAAGGTTTCTACTTCTTCATTATAATTGAGTTGTACTTCACGCAAATTCACATTGTATTGTAGTTCATATCATAAAAATTGGCATACTTGGGGTGGCTAACTCACATTTCAGCAAGTGAGACTACTAGTTGCACCCCTGAGACTCAAGTTCACAGGGCAAAGTACATTCTTCTAGTCAGTGAGCCAATATTATCTTTGCATTTGATATGCTTACTCCTAATGAAGAAAACACAATGTCTCATGCTTGGTGTCTGCTTATTTGATGATTACACAGCAGATAGAACTATATCCCCTTACTGTGGTATATTAATCACAGTTTCCTGCCGATAATTCATGCATCTGCCAAAGTGGACTCCCAATCCTGATAAGGCTTCTAACCACAATATTATTTTTAGATTTTTACAGTCATCATTAGTGGTCTAACCAACGCTATTTTTGCTAGAATGAAATGCTGCTGCTATTCCTTCCTGGAAAGTTATCCCAAGAGCAGGAACTACATGTTCCCACGATGGAGGAACTGAGAAGGTAGGGCCTCTTCACACATCTATACAGCACAGAAGATCGAGTGGCCAGGAGGGGCTGAGCTGTTTTGAACGAGCTCTGACAGATCATATGTGGAAAGGAAGACTACAACTGCATATTTGCAACCACAGACGAAGGTATTGCTGGCCAGACACAGAAATAGCAGTTTCCACCCACCATCACCATCACTATATCTATAGGTTGGTTTCAGTGTCCTGTATCTATTAAATTTGTTCACTTATCTTGTTTGTTTGTTTGTTTTAAACTTACCCATCTTTCATAAAAACAAACGTTACAATTCGCACTTTTACCGCGATTCTGTGTTACCATTTACACCGACGCATTTTCTTGGCGTATCCATTCTTTGTGGTAGCAAGACACCAAACACAGGCTATTGCAAGTCCTCTCACCTATCACTATTGGATGGAGATTGTTCACGCGGACACTAAACAGTATAACTGGGAGCATCACACACCGTGCAACCCAACTCCCAATGAATAAGGGTCAAACTCATGAAGGTTTTTACTCCTGATACATTAATTAAGAACAGCCAAGCACTTCCTCCAGTCCATCGCCTTGGTCCACAGGCCTCGGAGGTGGAGAACTGCTGGACCGATCCCATTCCCCACCACCACAAACTCCCATTACTCTCCTTTGTGTCGTGTCTCTTAGATTTGTAAGCCTGAGGGCAGGGAACGTCTACAACTACAAAGATTTGTATTACAGCCAGCTGTAAGTTTAACACGCGCTTTAATAATAAAGGATAATAATAATCAATACATAATCATAACTTAATACATAATAAAGATACTAATAATAACCTACGCCATCCAGCAGAGACGAGATTACCCTGATCTTCCTCCACCTCCAACATGCTTAGGTCATCGTAAGGAATTTTCCCAGCCAGTTGGCTCACTCATAACGAGCTGGGGAGAGGGGAGGACAAAACAAAACATCTGACTCTGACAGTATAAACTTATCGTTTCCATCTAATCATAGGATAAGGCTAGCATTGTCTCCCCAGCTATTCAGTGATACTGGAACTTATCCCATTCCTAACTATTGGCTGCTCCTAATTACAGCCAAAATCATATCAAACGGCTCATAACAACACAACGAAAGACAAAGGAAACGTTACCTTAGCAGGTTGATAAAATAGATTTCTTTCCTCTTTGCCATAGCTGTTGAAAATCATTGCCTGCACACAGAACAAAATAGAGATAGAGACCAATGTCTGCTCCAATTTTTTCCAAACTTAGCAAATGCTTTGTGAGGTCCATCTATCTGCACATTTGCATTCTAGCGTAAAAAAAAAAAGCAGAGTGCTAACTGATGGCTTACAAAAATGTGCAAATTTCACAATATTCAAATCCTGTATTTCAGTAATGTATAATTAACCCTCCATAATTTACCTCCATTTTATAAGAAAAAATTATTAAAAATGCAGGGGGGGGTCATAAACAGCCTTACAATCTTTTGCAAATGATTTCCTAAATACACTCTCTACAAGATTCCAATGAGAAAATTCAAATTCCTCAGGCTTTAGGCGGTTTCTTCTCATGTTACACTAGCTCAAGCGACACCCTACCACTCCACAAGATCAGTATGAATGTCTCTCCGTATTTGAAACTAACAAAATAAACTACTTTTCTCTCCAATTGTCTTGTGAATCTAATTTGCCTTATACTCAAGTTAAAACAATGCCCACCCCCCCCAAAATTATAAAAGAGAAAAACAGCATTTGTGACAATCTACAGTGTTTCCAGTGAAAATACGTCAACACTTAAACTTCTCATTAAATAATAAATAATAATATATAAATAATCATAAACGTTTATTTCTATTTCCGCCCCTCCCTCCCTACGGAATCGAGGCAGGCTTACAATAGTAAAATGGAACAACAACAAATTTCCATATATAAAAACATCTTAAAATCCACGAGACATCACATTAAAACACCATATATTTTATTTATTTAATTTAGGGTATTTATATCCCGCCCTTCAGCCCTAATGGCTTCTCATATCATTCCACTTTCATTCAGTCAGTGGATGTCCCTTCAGTTTCCAGGGGGATAAGCCTGCGCGAACAAGCTTCTCAGAGTCAGTCCAATCAGTCGGATCTCTACCAGTACCAACCATTCCACCAGTTTAGGGGCCATGACAAGTAAATGCTTTGTGGAAGTTGACAATAATCTGGTATTTGAGATTATTCCAAAGATATCTCTCCCAGATGTTCTGAGAGTGTGGGATGGATTATGTAGGGAGAGGCGTTCCCTCAAGTACCCACTCAGGCACCAAGCCAATTAGGGCTTTAAAGGGTCTATGACACAAACAACTTATGTACGCAGCCACGGAAGCTGATTTGTACAACCAGTGAAGGGGTTTCAATACAGGTGTTATATGTCGAATCTAAGGTGTTCCGGTGTGGTGACCAATCTAGCAATCCAACATTTGAACCAATTGACAGCTTCTGAACTTGGTACAAAGGTTAGCCCATGTAGAGCGCAGTTTGCAAGGAAATCAAGACGAGAGAATGGCCAGTGCTCAAGGTCCTTCCTGTCCAGGAGGGAACGCAGTAGTTGGCGCTATCAGGCCAAAGCTGAAGCCAGGCAACTTTTGGTCAATCGCATCTACCTGAGACGATAAACTGTAGAGAATGGATCTAAAAGTACCCCCAAACCTGTATACTTCCTAATCCCTTTAGGGGAAGTGTGACCCTGTCCAGGCACAGGTTGACAAAGCTCTGTCCCCCTGGGACCACCAAATTCAACCTCACCCACTAGTTTATTCTAGATTCATCTGTCCAGCTAAGTAAGGTATATGCTCCTGATCAAGTTTGGAATTTTTCTGTTTTTATATCTTTTATATTATCATGCCACCTCTTCTCCCAGCAGAAAGGACCTCACGGTGGTTCATGAATAAAAACTGTAAAAAATAAAACAATAAAATTTCAAAACAATTCAAATGATCTACATTAAAATGGTTTTTTAAAAGTTACCATTAACTATACAACAAGTTTTAAAAAAACATAAATAGAACACACAGCTCATAATAAAAGCCTCCCCTGACAATGATTATTATATCAAAATTCTGCTTGTGAACAAAAAATGTTTTTGCCACTAGGCCAAAAGGAACATATGGAGGGGGCCACAGCCTAGCTTTACATGGAAAGACCATTCCAGCAGAGTGGGAGCAAGCCACAGAGAAGGCTCTCTCTCGGGTCCTCACCAGGCCGTAAACCTGGCATGGGTGGGACCGCAGAAAATTCCTCCCTTGCTGATCGAACACCATATAGCATTGTTTGAACAGCTGTTTTAACTTATGCTTCAGAGGAACCAAAACGAAAGAAAGATCAAAAAGACAAAAGAAAGAAAGAACAGAACAGCAAAGAAAGACCTAGGGGGATTGGGCCCCACATGATCTCATCACGAAAACAGGCTCCAGAAAGCAAAACACTAAATGGCCACACAATCCAATTGCCAACAAAGAAGAAGCAGTAGTGAACTTCCTACTACCCTATGTGGTATCTAGTTCACAGTTGTCCCCACCAACACATTTTCAAATCAATATCTAGCTTAAAACAAATAATATTTTTTAAAATCTATACAAAACATTTATTTTCACCAGCCATTTCTATTTTGTATGTTAGCCACATATTATTAATAAGTCACAATTTAGAATAACAAGTCAGTGGTCGCCTGCTTCCAATACTGTAATCTTAGTGTCATTTGTTGAAGCAAAGCATTTCCAATGTAATCCTGACCCTACCTCTTTATCAATCTCATCCATATCTCTACAACTCACAACCATGCCAATGAATTGCCATCCAGTTTAGATTAAAAGACTGTGATTATGTGTCCTTGCAGTCAATTTAACTACAGACACCAGTCTCCCCTCAATCATCTGAGTGTCACTGCTTACCCCACAGGTTGTAAAACTCTTGGTTTATTGATGATTTGCAAATTTATTAAGTTATTTGCAATCTTTTTTAAAACTGCATGCTTTTTTGCATCAGATTCCCAGTTGTTCTCAGGGATCACCATCCATTCAGTTCTCAGCTCAACTATTCTACCAAAGAAATTAACCTCCCCCAAAACATTGGACTTTGCCAAAGAAAGGATGCTTTACAACAATTCTAACAAGCATTACAGCAAGAATCCACAGTTCACATTACTCAGTCCATTGATTATCCCATAACATTTTAGAAGGTACCTGAATCTTTCATCCTATTAAGAATATCAAATCTGTTCTATGGGCCATTTCTGTTACACTAACAAGCCAACCAAAAATTCTTGTAAAAGCACAACTCCACAAGTGAAGACAGAGAGAACCAACTTTACAACTTTCACATCTTTTTCAGTAATATTTTTCTGTTAGTAAGAGTAAAACTACAATCATAACACAACACTATGAGGATCAGATCTGATTGATTCAGTAGGATTTGTTTGTTACAAACAGCATGAGATCACAATACACAATTACTAGAACACAAATGATTTTTGAGTTACACCAATTTTAGCTACAGTTGGCTCCACCCACATCCATGGATTGAAACCATCCACAGCTTTTTAATATTCAAACACAAAACCCAAAAGCAAACCATGATCTTTGCCATTTTATATAAGAGACATAATTTTACTACCCATTGTATATAATGAGACCTGAGCATCCACAGATTTTAGTATCCACAGGGGGTCCTCGTAACCAAACCCCAGAGGATCCAAAGAGCCCACTGTATGTACCTTGCACATCATATACAAGAGCTAAGATTGCAATGTTATGGTGGGAATGGTGTTTCAACTGCAATCATTGGGACCTGTTAGATTAATTGTCATAAGCAGGCTGCACAAACTTGAGTGATAACAACTAAACCTATGGCTAGGATGTAGGTCATTCTCGAGAGATAAGCCAAAAGCATGAAGCAGGTTATGTAGAGAGAGAGTGCAATAAAGTGCTGCAATATTCAAAAACCAGTGTTTCCTCCCTGATTTTATCTCTTGCCACCCAGCTCTTTTTTTTTTTCAAGGAACTTTTTAACTCTAATGAAGGATTCCTAACATACAAGACATATTATGCAAAATGAAAACTTACCATACAATTACAGGAATATGCTATTTTGAAAGAGGGACATTGCAACTCTTCTTATTTGAAGAGACAAGAGACACATACTGGATGGCCAATATAAGTGGTCCATCTGGTTCTCCTCTTCCATATAGTTTGAAGTGTATTAAAAAAGCCCTTGCTGCCTCCCAATTGTACTTTGACACGTGTGAAAATTTAAATGAGAATAAAAGTATTCCTTGGAGATAATCGGCACTTAATCTTTCCACATGCACACATATAACACTTGCCAGATTTATGGTACTCTAGAGAGAGACATCACTTTAGGAGAGTTGCTACTAGGGAGCTATCTTTATACCCACCTAGATCCTTCTGAGAAAGCGAGATATAAATAAAACCTCTATTATTATTATTATTATTTTATTATTATTATATTATTTATTATTTTAGTAAGAATCACTCAGGAGATTGTTTGTTGTCAAAAACGGGTACAGAATCAAATATTAGATCACATGTTAACCGTTGTACATCCTATAGGATTCTAAAGGTAACACTTACTTAAATTATCAGATTTTCTTCTTGGAAGCTTTCTGATTTTTCAGTTCTCCACAATTTATCCTGCTGAAGAAAACTTTTGACAATTTATCTAGCATAAACTTACCAAAGTATGCACTTATTTGAAAGAAAGCATTAAATATTTTCACATCTTGATAGTTTAACAGAGAGCACGGTACCCTTTTTTCAACAACAAACATGAACCACTGTACTGTAGAGAAACTTTGAATACCCTAGGACTCTTTGATGATTAATTGTGTGATATGTATATTACTGGGCATTACCAGATGCAAAATCCATTTTGTTCTGGCAGGTACAACCTAAAAAGCTTCCAAGAATGTGATTAGTGAGGTTCTGGAATGCCATAGACCTGTAAGAGACACAGAGTGTACAAGCTTCCACTCTCTGCTTGATAAAGGAGCTGTCTCCTATGACTGTGGCAAACAAACAATCCCTGTCGGTTACCATATCATCACCCAACAGAAGAAGGTAACTTGAACTGGCCATTCAAAATACCTAGCAGAAAAATGATCCAACCCTGAAGTGTCTCCTCCTAAGCTCCTATCCATGTGCACCTAGGGTTGCCATAACTGAGGAGCTCCGAACCGGGACAAATGTAGGACAAGGCTTAAAATGTAGGACCTTTTTTTTAAGGTCCTACATTTTAAACCTTGTCCTCCTCCTCCTCCCGGCTTGGGAGGAAGCCTCGGCCTGCTCCCACGCCGGGAAGGATGCAAGGGCTGCTCCTCATCGCGTGATCACCGCGGGGGAAGCAGCCTCCTCCCGGCCCCCACTCCCTTCCCAGCCTCTGTGAGGCTGGGCCTCATAGAGCCGGGAAGGAGGGAGGAGAGCGCCGGAATGCGTGATGCGGGGGCCCCACTCCCTTTCTCGGCCTCTGTGGAGGCCCAAGACTCCACAGAGGCCGGGAAGGAGGGCCGGGCTGCCTGTCATCGCGGCGATCGCCCGTTGGCAAACGCCCCCCCTCCTCCTGGCCTGAGAGGAAGCCTCGGCCGGCTCCCAGGCCGGGAAGGAGGGCGAGGGCCGCCTGTCATCGCGGCGATCGCCGCGGTGGCAACGGCCCCCTCCTCCTTCCCGGAGGGCGAGGGCCGCCTGTCATCGCGGCGATGCCGCGGTGGGAAACGGCCTCCTCCTCTCCTCCCCTGGCTATGCTGGGGCCCAGGCAGGGGCGAGGAGCGTCTCCGCGGCTGGAGCTCCAACCGCGGAGAAGCCCCTCCCAGGCCTCAGCAAGGCCTTGGAGCCAGCCGCGGGGGCCGCGGTGGGCGCGGCCGTCCCGGTTTGGGCGCCAAACCGGACCGGGAACCGGGACCGCACCGCCCAAACCGGACTGTCCGCCAGGGGGCGGGATATGGCAACCCTAGCTCAGAATGGAGGACATTAAAGGAAATGGAGGACATGACTAAATAAAGCTGCAAACACAGGAATACTAATCCATGCTTCTTAGGCATGCTCAAATACAGGACATTGAAATTCCTCCTGGACAATTGTAGGGCACATTCTGGCAAAGGAAGACACCTGGTCCCCCTGCATAATTTCATCCCCAGCGGGTGACCAGATGTCCTAATTGCAAAGGAGGACAAGGCACTGCCAAATGTAGGACATTCAAGAAAAATTGAGGCCATGACCACACAAAAGCTAAAAACATAGTCATATTAAATCCATGCTTCTAAACCATACTCAAAATGGGGAATTTTGGAATCCTTCTTGGATTCATGCTTTGTCACAATGTGGCAAGGCACAACAGCCTCAATTTGATCATCTTGGCTTCTAGGGAAATTTCTGGCTTGATCTGCTCAGGGGCCCGTTTGTTTGTCTTTCTGGCCTCCATGGTATCCTCAGCATTCCTCTCCAGCCCACATCCCAAATGTTGATTTTCCTTCCCTGCGTTCTTCATGGAGTTTCCTTAGGGTTGCCATAAGATTTAAGCATACGAGAACACAGAAAATAGCTATGGTATTCTCATGGTGTGGAAGCAGAATCCCCATTGCAGAAAACATCTGTCTGCAAGCACATGGCGCTTTGGCAAGGAATAATGCCAAAATGTCCTCCATTTTGAGCATGCCTAAGAAACATGCATTTATATTAACATTTTTAAAAAATTATCAATTTTTTCATGTGTCCTCCATTTTAAAAAACGTGTCCTACATTTGAAAATGTGGCCCTACATTTGTCCTACATTTGTCCCAGTTTGGAGGTCCTGCCTTATGGCAACCCTATTCTGAGCACACCTGAGCAGCACAGATTTAATATTTCTGAGTATTTTTAGCTTTAATTTGGTCATGCCCTCCATCTTCTTTGAATATCCTCCATTTTGAGCATTGCCCAAGAAGCCTACATTTAACATTTCTATGGATGTTTCCAGCTTTTATTTGGCCATGTCCTCCCATTTTCCTTCCACGTCCTCCATTTTGAGCATTGCCCAAGAAGAAGCCTGCATTTAGCATTTCATGGAGCCATGGCACTTAAAGAAGTGTGTATGATTTATACAGTGCATAGAGACGGAGCCTCAATCCCTGGCTCCCTGAGGCAAAATGGCGCCTGAGGGGGGCCTTTAATGGAGGCCTTTAGAGGCGGCGGAAGAGGCGGCGCCAGGCCTTTCGGGGCCGGCTCTGAGGAGGATAGGAAGCCAGGCTGGGTTTATGGGGAGCCCGTCGTCATGGGCCGCAAGAAGAACAAGAGGGAAGGACCCGCAACCCTCCGGAGGGTGGTTGCTTTCGACGAGGAGAGGCGGCGGTGAGTGAGGGAGCAAGCAGGCCTCGAAGAAGGGCCAAAAGACACTGCAGAAACAAGCCATCTTGAGAGCGCTTGAACTGCCCTGGCTCAGTGCTAGGGAATCCTGGGAAATGTAGTTTATTGTGGCACCAGAGCTCTCTCTGAAGAATAAACGTCTCACTAAACTACAGTTCCCAGAATTCCCTAGCCTTGAGCCAGGGCAGCTCAAGCAAGTCTCAAACTGGATTATTTCTGCAGTTTGTTTTGTTGTCCCTAAGTCCATGCTCCTTAGGCATGCTCAAAATGGAGGAGCTAAAATGTAGGAATGACTTAATAAAAGCTACTAAATGCATACATATTAAATCCATGCTTCTTAGGCATGGTCAAAATGGAGGACATTCAAGTTAAAATGTAGGAAATAGCTAACTAAAAACTACAAAATACTCATAGAAATGTTTAAAGCTATGCTTCTTAGGCATACTCAAGCTGGAGGAGCTAAAATGTAGGAGTGACTAAATAAAAGTACTAAATACTCATAGAAATATGAAATCCATACTTCTTAGGCATGCTTAAAGTGGAGGGTGTTTAACTAAAATGTAGGAAATGACTATATAAAAGCTACAAACACTCATAGGAATATTTAAATCCATGCTTCGTAGGGATGCTGAAAATGGAGGACATTCAACTAAAATGTAGGAAATGACTATATATAAGCTAGTAAATACAGAAATATTAAATCCATGCTTCCTAGGCATGCTCAGACTGGAGGGCATTCAACTAAAATGTATAATAATAATAATAATAATAATAATAATAATTCTTTCCTGCCTCTCCTCAAGACTTGAGATGGGGTACAATGTGTTAAAATAGAAAACATAATTTAAACAGAAAAAGATATACATATACTTTCACATGATGGCATGGGCATATGGGATGCTTATACAGGCAAATGTTTTACATTTTCCCCCTAAATCGCTGTGCAAGGTAACTTGTTAGAAGCATGCAGATAAAGTGTGTTGGAGAATAAAGGCTGTCTTTTTCCCTGTGTCTAATGTGCTGCAATCTATTTACTCTTCCCAGAGAGTACTTGACCGGCTTCCACAAACGTAAGGTTGAGAGGAGAAAAATAGCGATGGAGGAGATAAAACACAAGCTGAAAGAAGAACAAAAGAAGATGAAGGAAGAGGTACTGTCCAACTTGGTGGTGGTCAGGTTTGTCTAAAGATGTTCTGCAGGCAGTATGACTGACCCAAAACAGCTGAGGGAAGTCTCTTGCTGAAGAGAACTCCAGAACTCCACAAAGCTTCAAATACAGTATCTCCAGATGATATTGGACTGTAACTCCCAGCATTCCTTATCCTTAACATTCAAGGATAACATCTGGAGAGCCCTGTGATTCCCATCCGTGTGATACTGAATGCAACAGAAGAACATTGGAGGGTATATCTGGTGCTTCTTTTCCAAAATCACAAGAAGCAGTGTTGCTTTACTAGCTGCTACTTCCTTGGGAATAAGAGAATTTGCACTTTTTGCAACTCTGCCCCTAGCTTTGAACCCCGCAAAGCAATACAGTGTGCCCTTGGTATCTGCTGCAGTTTGGTTCCAAGACCCTCGCGGATAAAACCGTGGATACAGTACTCGAATCTATGAATAAAAATCTGTGAACATGGAGGGCTGACTGTATTCATAATTCCATAGTGTTCTCCTGGCCTTCCCTGTTCTCAGAAGACAAAGATGAATTCTGTAACATTATGTGACCTGTGAAGTGATAATGAAGAATATGAATGCTTGCTTAAGAACTAGCAGCACAAGAAGCTAATTTATACTGAGTAGTTTGATGATATCAACTAGCAGAAGCATTTCCCCTGGTTTAGGCAGGAATGCTTCTTAGTACTACCTGAAACTGCTAGGGATTGAACCTAGGACATTCTGCATGAAAAAACAGTTGCTCTGCAATTTAGCTGCATTCCTTCCTGGTGTTTCCTTCCAGTTTTTTTCCTTACCCAGAAATTTGGTAGATGGGGGGCCTTTGGCCCTAAACTCCCTGTTGTGTAAGAAATAGTGATAGATATAGCTTGGCAAGCAAGGTGTGTCCCAGAAGTGTGTGTGTGTGTGTATTGTTTGCTGACATTTTATGCCCTGAGAGCCTGAGAAATGAACTCTTGACAACTGGGAAGTGACCATCAGCTCTGTGAGAAAACAGTGGATGATTGGTTTTTGACTCATCTCTTGTATAAACAATTACTTTAAATCAATGTGTTGAAACCTTCGTTTCTTTTGCTTGCCTTTTAGAGGCATAAGGAATACATGAAGATGTTGAAGGAAAGAGAAGATGCCTTAGGTGAGTCCTGCCTGAAGAAAACCATGGCCTATGAGGAGTGAATTAGGAAGCTGAGTACATTTAGCCTGGAGAAGAGAAGATTAAGAAGTGATATGATAGCCATGTTTCAATATCTGAAGGAATGTTATATTCAGGATGCTTTTTTTTTTGCTACTTTTGATCCTGTTTTCCCATCCATTTTATTGGAGAAACTGATTTAATATTTGTAATTCCATCATGTTCCTTCTTTAACCTTTTCAGAGGAAGCTGACGAATTAGAGCATCTGGTGACATCCCGGACAGAGTCTGTGAGCTACGATCACCCAGGCCACACTGTCACTGTTACTACAGTCAGTGACCTGGACCTCTCAGGAACACGCCTGGTAGGACTAAGTACCCAGGAGGTAATGTTTTCTCATTTGCTTGTGGAGAACAAGGTATTTTCTTGGTGTACAAATCTCAGAATCCCCTTGTTGGCTCGGGATTCTGGGATTATTGTCCAAAAAAGTAATTTTTCCAAGTTAACCTTCAGTTTTTGGAGGCAATAGATGAATGGAAGAAAGAGAGAATACACATTTAGTTCTCTTTACTTGTGCTTAAATTCAGTAGAAACTATCTACGGCACAACATGCATCCACATATACATATAAATGTATACATATATATTTTCAAAGTGGACAGCTATGATGTGATAATTGTCACTACTTTATAATCTTCATTTTAACAAACGGTTTGGCAAATGAATCTTTGACAATATGTTGGAATGAGCTTTTTGGATTGGTTATATTTATATACATGGGAGAGTTACCTGGTCAGAGTGTCCAAAGAGTTGGGGAGTTCAGTGTGCAGAACATCCCATTTCATGTCAGGAAAGGATCCTGGACTGAAACTCTAAAACTGCTAGTTCGTGTAGACAGTACTGAGCTAGATGGACCAGGAGTCTGCCTGTGTACAAACAGGCATGAGCAAAGTGTGGCCCAGCCTGCAGGGGTAAAAAAATGTTTTTGACTTAGAATGCCCCCAAATGCACTCTGGGGAAGTGCAGAGGGCATTTCCACCACATGTGGAGGACCCTAGGATCCCCAAGGGTAAAAGGGGGGATTGCAATTTTTTTCCAGGTTTTTCTTTGTCCTGGAATCTTCCATTAGGGGATGAGTAGTGCATTTCACCACATTTTGCCCCCAACCAGCCAGTTTAGTTCAGGAGAGGCCTTTAAAAAAAACCCAAACATGATGAAAATGCCCCCATGTACCTCAGAGATGTCTGAGGGCAAAAAAGATATTAATTCATTCATTCATTCCTGGAACAGGTAAGGCACCCAAGGTCTCCTGAGAACTAATGCAGCTCCCTGACTTTCCACAGTTGCCCACTACAGTGTACAAGATGGTTTTTTTGTGGGTGGATGTATGCAGAGAATTAGTGTCTACATGAAGTGTGTAGGGACTTATAATTGTCTGGATATCTTCATAGACTGGGGTGGCAATCGTGTGGCCCTCCAGATGTTGTGGGGTTGTAGTTCACAGCATTCCTCATCGTTGGCTTTGTTGTGTAGCTGATTGGACGTAGTCTAGGATTCCAACTCCTAGTTTAGAGTCCAGATGTAATCTGTGGAAGAACTCCCATCCAGCCCACAAGCTGCTTCTGCTGTTATCTCCAAACTGATCAGAGGAGCTTAAACACCCAGCACAGAACTGAATGGTGTTATGCAAATAAGGTGGTTGTTGCAATAGGACTTATTTCTAAATAGGGATTTACAGAATTGAGATTGAAAAAATGTTCAGATTAGTAACAATTAAATCTGGTTCCACTCAGTTTGGTTTGCCTTCACTCTACCTACAGTTTGGATGTGCCCCTTCCCTGCTCTAGACTTTTGAATGGTGATGATGTCTGGCTTCATGTGGTTTCCCTGGCTTTTTCAGGGAGAACAAGAACTGGAAAAAGAAGATGCCTCCATCAAACCTACATTGCCTAAGAAATCTAAAGATCCTTTCCTGTCTCAAAGGTATGATGAACTCTCCTTTATCTCAAAACTAGTTCAGAATATCCCGTTAGTCCTCTGAAAGGATTGCTCAAAAAGATTTTTCTGTGAGTTGACAGAATGCCTTCTTGTTACTCTTTTTGATCCATTGACAGACTTATCTCTGAACAAGTTGTTACTGGATGTTTACTGTGTACAAAAGAAGGAGGCGTAAAAAGGATTAGAGAAAGAAACACCAACAGTTTATGATATGCAGATGATACTGTGCTACTAGCAGAAAATAATGAAGACTTGGAGAGTCAAGGAATAAAGTGTAAAAATAGGGTTGCAGTTGAACATTAAGGAAAAAATAATAACCACAGATTTACATAACAATAATAAAAACAATAATAATGGTTTCTTTGCCCCCCTCTCTTTCTGTGGGATCAAAGTGGAAAACAATGACAAATTAGATACACAGCACCAGTTAAAAGAAAATATAAAACCAATACATGTTAAAATATATGTACTGAAAGTAGATGACTGTAGTTAAATCAGACTAACAACTCTGGGAGAGGAAAGTGATTTCATGCAGAAAAATTGTAAGAACAGTTTGCTGAGTTTTCTTTCCTTTAATGCATCCACCAGTAAAGCTCTATTACTTTTCTTTCTCTTATCCCCATCCCCAACTTAATGGCCCATGTTCCTGCAGGATAGAAAGCAAAACCCATGGGAAGAAAATCAACTGGGCTGGTTCAGGTTTTTTTTGAGTTGGAGGGTTTAATTCCTCCTTTCCCCCATGTCATTCACCTACACATAATAATTTCTCTAGACTTCGCTTGATCTCTGCTTGGTGTCAACCATGCTTTAATACATTGCACTTCGTATATTCATACATCAAGTTAGTTTTCCAAGAAGTAACTGTATTAGTCTTCTGCAGCATAAAAAGGAAGAAGGGATATGAAGAGGGGGAAAGAAATGTTGCAGCCTCTTTAAGACTTAACTGCTTTTTATTTTAGCATGAGCTTTTGTAGATGTAAACCAACTTCTTCAGATGACGTACAAAGTGATATCCAGACCTCAAGACATCAAGTTAGACTCTGGCTACATCTGCACTGCAGAAATAATTTGCTGTGGCTCAATACTGTGGAATTCTGAGATTTGTAGTTTTGTGAGAAATTTAGCCTTCCCTATCAGAGAGCTCTAGTGCCACAACAAACTACAAATTCCAGAATTCTATAGAATTAAACCATGACAGTTAAATTAGTCTCAAACTACATTATTTCTGCCATGCAGATGTAGCCTCTTGTGGTCCCAAATTAGCTTTATTGAGCAGAATCTCCTGATTCTTTCCTTCTCCACAAGATGGCAATCTAGACAGTCTCAGTACCACTGTCTTTTAGAAAGCAGGACAATAAGTTTGTTTGTTTGTTTAAACAGGTGTCAGTAATTTAATTTGATATGTACTTATCAGTGTAGTTTTATTTTGATGACATAGGTATTCCCCCCCCCCTTTATTTTATTTTTTTAATTGTATATTGGAGTTTGCTGGGCCGTGGCCAGACTTTTATTGAGCAATCCTGTAACAATTACCTGAGAATATGCGCCATTGAACTCAGTAGGATGAAATATAGGAACATCTTTCAACAATATAAATAACTCTTAATGATGCTTGTGGATATTGATTTGTTAATGTAAATATTGATGTTACGCCTTAATGAAGCTGAACTTGACAATTAAATAAACATCTGTTTTATCTAAGGAGCACAAAAATAGCTGCTGTTGTGTGCCCTCAAGTTGTTTTTGACTTATGGCAGCCCAATAACAAACCTGTAACAGAGTTTTATTGGCAAAATTTATTCAGAGGGGGTTTTGTCTTTGTCTTCTTCGGAAAGCTGAAGGAGTATGACTTGCTCAAGGTCACACAACAGGCTTCCATAGCTGAGTGGAGATTTGAATCCTGGTCCCCTGGAATTTTACTCCAGTACTCAAACCACTGCACCATATGGTCTCGGTATTTTTTGATATGATTGCTTGTTTAATTATTATTTTCTTAACTATTGTATTATAAATTGTTCTAATCTATGTCATAGGTTGCCTTGGTCCCATATTTCAAGAAAATCAGGATATAAATTAATTCAATAATTTGGAGAAACATGTATACTTATTCTGTTAAAATATGCTCAACAGGCCAGATGGTTGTGGAGGAGCGTGACAGGCACTGATTAGGCAGAAACAGGGGAAGAGTATGTGAAAGGGGTAATATAGCTGAATGGAGATAAGTTAGTGGGGAAGGAATGATTTTGAGAGGTCTTCTTGGTAGTGACTCTCCCTCTGAGGAACATCCTCCCCAAATCAGCCCAACTGCTTTAATATTTTTATTCTCCTAGTCATGCTACATTTCATGTTATGGTTTTATGCTGTGCTAACTTTATGGATTTTATTCCTCTTCAGTTTCAAATTGTTTAGCTGCTGCAATTAATCAGTTTAATTAATTAATCAGCATCTAATCAATTGCTACAAAGTTTATTTTCCTCTGTTCTTAGTACAGAATGATTTCTGATTTTATAATGTGCTATGTTTTCATTTTGTTGAAGTTGCCCATTGAACTTTGTTTATTGAGTGATGTGTGTGTGTGTGTGTGT